>NC_020492.1:21865754-21877511 GCF_000184155.1 Fragaria vesca subsp. vesca | reverse complement strand
GGGGGGGGGGGCGGGTGTGTAGAGGTAAATAAGCATTCAACCAGCAAGTTTTAGGCATTACACAAAAGATGGATGATCAGGACAGCATAGTGGCAGCACCAACGCAGCTGGTTATGCACAAAAATGCAGCAGCTAGTTTAGCTTCCTTCCCTAGATGGAGCGTTAGGGCGTCGACAAGTAGGACAGACATGGTTGATGTGGAGCCACGGGACAATGCAATCTCGATGATAATAGTGCGAGCAGGGCAACTAAGTAATAATGCTGTTATGATTTTTTTGTGCAAACAATTCCATACAAATAGCACACACTAATTCATCATCAGGTGGACTCACTTCCTCCAAAGCCTGGATGAATGATTCAGTTGCCGGAATCAGCTTTGCCCTGTAGTATAATTCGTCCAGGTCCAAGTGCAAGGACTCCTCCGTGTCTCTAAATATCACATCGACGAGCGACACCTCGATAATCTTATCGAGGTCGGCTGCTTGAAGCATATCCATTATTTGTACTATAGCAAACGAATGCTTATCTTCAGGAAGACCCATAACTGTTGAGAGATACCTGCCTAGCTTGTTCCGTAACTTGTTCGCTTCCCTCGGAGACCCACCTATGATCCTCTTGTACCCAGGGGCGGAGGCATTCACAGGCCTTGGATGGCCCTGACACCCCCATCTTGGAATTATATACATACATCCCCTTGTTATTCTGATACAGATGATCTTCATCCCAGTCTATCTCATGTGATGGCACCCCTAGGCCCCAGCATTATGTAATGATTTTTTCTGGGTGACCATTAACCTTATTCATATATACAATTGTGGGCCAATACGAGCTTACTTCCTATTTGATTATGACACAAATCTAATATTTATATGTATTATATTAGGAATCTAGGTCCTTATCTATTATCTAATCCAGGATGAGAGGACGAGAGGACGAGAGGAACAACCGAACAAACAATATGTAAACATGAAGACGACCTTCCTCTCTCGCCTCTAAAAACCTTGATCGCTCCCCTTCAGGTAACCGCCCGCTTCTCTCTTTCTTCCGATTACTTCTCTCTTCCTTACTCCGATCAGTCTCTAAACCTAGGGCTTTATTTCTTCTGGGCATTTTCTATTGAGCTCTTTAACCGAACAAACAATATCCTTTTTCCATAGATCTCGTCATCTAGCAGAGAAGAACATGAGGAAGCACCGAAGCAGTCCTCAATCCATGGGTTTTTCAAAAGAAAAAGTACCGAGCAATCAGAACCCGAAGCCAATACATCAGCGTCTTTACCGTTGCCGATTGAGCCAGAGGTTCCCGATATTCCTCATTAGATACTATGTTACTTCATTGGCTTATAATTTATCTTTTGTTCGTTGGCCGGCCCCTGTTAGTTTTAAATCCTAGCTCCGCCTCTGCTTGTACCTTGCAAATTTCTCCATCCTTGTCTTTGCATCGCCACTCGCCTTCTCCCTCGAGAACTTCAACTTGAGAGTTCTAATACGTTTCAGAATGGGAAATTCATCATCATACAGATGGGTTTCTGGATTGTAGTTTGCATATGCATCGTACCGGCGGAATCTAATCGGAATTACGTCCACGGTGCTTCGGAAGGTCCTGTTTCTATGCATTTGAAAAACTCTGCTGCTAAATACATGATGGCTCTCAAACAGGGTGCTCATGCTTGATTCTGCTGGTGACTGCTTTTCTCTCTGCTCGTTAGCGGCAGAGATCGGTGCATGTTTATGGACAATTCTATATTAACCCTAAACCTAACACAAATAGGAAACTACCTTTACCAAAATGTCTATTACTATTTGGAAAAGGATTTCTTTTTGAAACCATAATTAATAGCCACAATATCTGAAACAATATAATGAGCTTGATCGATCAAATGGAATATCTTGCCCTTCAAAACAAGGTACACTTAAAAGCGATTCCTCAATGGATGAGTGCATGTTACTTTATTCTGTTCTTTCTCAAAACGTTTTCCCCTATTGTAACATCCTTTACCTAGCTCATATCTCTTTGTTCTTCAACTATAACAATACATGGAACCCAATTTAGAGCTGATCCTGCTTGCATTCCTCCACGGTTCCTTCATCGCCTGCTTTCTTCTTCTCGTAATTTCAATCATCTTCACCGGTCTCTTGCTTGCATTCTCCTTTGGACTTGTTTCAATTATCATAAATGATTTGAACAACATGTTCTTGCTCTCTTCTTTCTACTTCCGATCTGCACTGAAGCCTAATCTTGAACTGGGTTTTACTCTAATTGTATGTACGATATTGCATTGTTTTGTTGGCATCATCTTGGCCTCAAACCCTTTCTTTGACCGCATGATTTCCGAGCTCAAAGTAAAGGCTAGACATATGATGAATCTTATTGATGGCTTAAGACCTTAACTCAAGGCATGTAATATTTAAGAAAATTTGTTCGTATATTTGTATCCGAACTTCCATACAGAAGTTTTTTGCATCCTATTAGAATTCATTTGATATATATTAATTGTGTTCTATGTTGCTATTGATAAATTTGTGATACATGTACTTAAATTACCTTAACATGGGAAAGCACAATGTGATACTGTATTTGACTGTCAATAATGCAGGCCCACTTTCCCATACCAATTAGGTCTCGCTAGCTAGAGTTGGGTATGATTAAAAGTGGAACATATTGGTAGAGTGGAAGCAATGAGAGCCTTACTAATTCTCTAATTAGCCTAGTTCAAAGAGTTTTCCCATGGATCTGGGATTAACGTAGTGGCCAGCGAAAGGTGATAGAGCTCAAATATATGGAATGCCTTGCACAAAGATGAAATTAATATTGCAAAGGACACAAAGTAAATTCTTTCAATAGAATGGGTGCAAGTCACTCGATTCTCATTTCTTCAAGCTCACTAATCTCTAGCAAGACGCATGGGATCTATACTAGATCTTTACACTCCACCATTTCACATTCACAACCTAACCTTCCGCCCCGCTAAACCCCATACTGAATCGCCGGAATCTCAGCCTAGGGTTTCGAACCAATTCCACCGTCTCCGCCTCAGCTCCAAACCCGAACCGATCGCCTCCTTCTCAGCCGAGCCGGCCTCGATCCCCGAACCGGCACCGACGAAAAGAATTCAAAGCCAAGGGGACCCGCCTGCATTGCAAATTAGTAGGCCCGCCTAAGTGGGCTAGGCGAAGTTTAACCGGATTGGGCCTTTATACGGGCTGAAGGGGTCCACTTTTAAAAACAAACAAACAAAAACTGGTATTTCATTTTGTCTTCTAACGCAGTTTACCCGCCACCTCTCATCTCCACCTCTTTATTCTAGAAAGGTCCCAACGCAACCACTCTCTCTCTCTCTCTCTCACTCTGCTCGACTCCGTAACAGAACCATGGAATCGAGTCTCTCTCTCCGTCCCGAGCCTCACCATTTCTCTCACAACCTGAACTTCCGAACCCCAAACCCCCTACTGACTCGCCGGAATCTCAACCTAGGGTTCCGAACCAACTCCGCCGTCTCCGTCTCCGCCTCCGCTTCCAAAACCGAACCGATCGCCTCCTCCGCCGCTGAACCGGTCTACACTCCCACACCTCCGAACCGGGACCTCCGGACCCCTCACAGCGGGTGAGTGTTCATTTTTGAGCTGAAATTGCTGTGATGTTCAATTTTGAGCTGAAATTGTATCATTGTTCTAGACTGTGAGTTTCAATTGAGTGTGATGTGAAATTTTGAGCTGTGAGTTCAATTGAGTTTGATTTTTCAGGTACCATTTCGATGGAACTGCTCGGAAATTCTTTGAGGGATGGTACTTCAAGGTCTCGATTCCGGAACGGAGGCAGAGCTTTTGCTTTATGTACTCCGTGGAGAATCCGGCGTTCCGTCAGCCTCTGACGGGGTTGGAGTTGGCTCAGCACGGACCTAGAACCACCGGAGTCGGAGCGCAGATTCTCGGCGCGGATGACAAGTACATTTGCCAGTACAGTGAAGAATCTAAGAATTTTTGGGGAAGTAAGTATAGATTTTCGGCTCAGATTGTTAATGTGTATCATCTAAGAAGTGAAATGCTATTCTAGTTCTGGTTTTACTTGGTTTCGTCGTGTGAATTATAGTGTTCTCAGTGTTTACAGCTTAATGTCCTGATTGTTAACTAGGGAATGCATGTAGGTAGGCATGAGCTTATGTTGGGGAATACTTTTGTAGCGGAAAAACAATCAAAGCCTCCAAACAAGGAGGTTCCTCCTCAGGTAATATTGTGCATAACTGCATTTTCACAGTTCTTTTACAAGTCCAGCATATCCATCACATAATAGATTGGATACCATTATGTATGTTTGAACTGTGATGATTCACATTTTCGTATTTTAACTGTTATTAAGACTGCCGTTAAGATTTTAGAATTGCTGTGCACGGTATTTATTCCTATGATAATCATTAGGTTTCTTTTTAATCTTTTCCCCCACTCATGCACCTAATTGCACAGGAATTCAATAAGAGAGTGATGGAAGGTTTCCAAGTAACTCCACTTTGGCACCAGGGTTTTATTCGTGATGATGGCAGGTAAATATCCCTTTCCCTTTTTAAGAAAAAAATAATACCCTTAGCTTTCTGTTAGAGGTTGGGATATTTTCTTCAATTTTTAAGTTTTTATTTGTTTCCTATCATATATTCATGTATGTTAAGAGACACTTACCTGCATATGGATGCCATGTTCAAATCTTAATTTCCTCATAAAGGTTTTCAGTACTTTAAAGTACAATCTTGTTCTGGTTGCAGAACAAATTATGTGGAAACTGTGCGGACCGCACGTTGGGAATACAGTACCCGCCCAATTTTTGGGTGGGGTGATGTTGGCTCCAAGCAGAAGCCAACTGCTGGATGGTTAGCAGCTTTTCCAGTATTTGAACCGCATTGGCAAATATGCTTGGCTGGTGGATTGTCAACAGGCATTTGCTTATCTCTTGCATGCTTGCAAATAATTCTTTGATTGATGTCTTGTTTTTAACTTTGAAGATAAGACATTTTTTTTTTTTTTTGCCAAATTATCTATAGATTTTCTATGGAATCTCTCAGTCTCACCCCTGGAACCTTAGATCAATTGAATGTACATAACAGATCAGATTTTGGATAGAAAGCTACAATATATTATTCGCTACTATCTGATATGAAACAAATGATAATTGCTACATAGCATAGGAGTTTATGGTACTGTTGCACATTTTTGGTTGAATTGGATTCCATCTGCGTATGCTGCAAGCCAAATGTAGTTGTTATCTGACACCAAAAGAAATAAATTTATAGAGATATCCTTACTGTTATAGAGACTGAGTTCTATATAAGCTCAGACACTTTTCCTGTGATGATTGGAATGCTAAACTGATTTGCTTATAGGAATATAAAACACACCTTCGAAAAGGCTAGTGATTAGTATATGAATTTAGTATTACTTTTTGCTTACCTTTTGAATTGTATGGATCCTAATGTGCTTGTATCAGTATAGGCCAAGCATTTCAATTATTGTATATATTTAGATCTGGCTCTAGTTCAGCTCTGTCCTTTCCGATTTCCATGTTACCTGGGGTAGTTATCTGTCTTGCTGTGGAAAGTACCATCGAGGGATATGCTTGCACAGTTATTGTTTTTATTTTTTATTTTCTACTCTTATTTTGCATTTGTTTTCTGTTCTTCGCTTTGTGCCAAAATTTCTTCTTTCAGAAGCTTGCATGCGACTTTCAGGTCATTGCCTTAGTTTTAAATTTAAATCTCAGGTTGGATAGAGTGGGATGGCGAAAGATATGAGTTTCAAAATGCCCCTTCTTATTCTGAAAAGAACTGGGGTGGAGCATTCCCAAGAAAATGGTTCTGGGTAGGCTTTTTATCCTTTCATTGACATCTTACAGTGGTAAAATTAAGTCATTCCTTGTCCTACTATCTATTAGCATGTGAGCTTCATCCATTACTCATCGGGAAAGGTAACATATTTATTCAAGATCTTTCACTCGGAATGAAATGAGAACTTTCCAAAGCATAGCTTCACAGTTTTCTACAGGGATATTTCAGAACTTCTGGCTGGTAGCATATGTTATGTTGCCACATAACTGGAAAATTCTAATGAATGTACGTGTTGGTTCTGAGCCAAACAATAAAATGCTGCAGTCCCCTTCTTTTGCAGGGCCTGCTTCTTATTGGCAAAATCATAAAATATGCTTTCCTAAGTCAAACTTAATTGTTGCAGCCTTATATAAGACATTTGACATAATTACGGTATTATTTCTCTTCCTCTAGTGCTTCATCTTTCTTACCTGATGTCATACTGCAGGTCCAGTGTAATGTTTTTGAAGGGGCTACAGGAGAAGTTGCTCTCACTGCAGGTGGCGGGTTGAGGCAAATACCTGGGTTATCCGAGACTTTCGAAAATGCTGCACTGGTACCTCTCTGTAGGAATGCTCTTAAACATGTTCTTCCCCCGCCCCCTTCCCCCCTCTCCAAGTTGCTTTAATTCACTTTATGTTATGATTGTTATCCGTGTATGTGCTTTGCCATTGAAAATTAGGTCTACAGTAGGCTACTTCTAAGAGCATCTTTTCAAGTACTGTGGTTGGTGTGTAAGTCGGTGGGTGTAACATTTTTCTAAATCAATATACAATGAGACAAATGCTGAAGCAAAAACTCATGTCTATATTTCATGGATATGCTTATTAGGTTGACGATACAAGCACTTGCCTTTACAGTTAAAGCAAACGTATGAGTATATATGACTAGCAGATAGTTCTGAATTGTTTTTGCATCATATTTGTGTAGTTATGACGCTAAATTTTGCAGATTGGAGTTCACTTTGGTGGAAAGTTTTATGAATTTGTACCATGGAATGGTGTTGTTACTTGGGAAATTGCTACTTGGGGTCATTGGTCCATGGCTGCAGAGAATGAGACACATATGGTAATTCAGTATCTCATTTATTGTTTCCTCCTTTGTGGTATTAATAAGAGTTTCATCCCATAAATTAGAAATGGTATTTGTATGGCTGGCCCAAATGGTAGGTGTTCTCTAATTTTTTGGAACGTGTGAAGTTTGTGTTGGTTCTTGCCTTCTATTTAATATCAGTAAGCACCTCATTTATTGAAGCACTAACAGATTGGTCTTGTTAATGAGCAGGTAGAATTAGAGGCAACCACAGAGGATCCTGGTACAACATTGCGTGCTCCAACAGCAGAAGCAGGACTTGCCCCAGCTTGTAAAGATACTTGTTTTGGTGTGCTAAAATTACAGATGTGGGAACGTAGATATGATGGCAGCAAGGGAAAGGTACTGACACTGATATACATATATTTTGTGCTATACTTGCAATATTTATCTGTCTAATAATTAGCTGAGGGGACAAAAGTGCAGACCTGTTTCTACACAAGCCAACAACTCTTAAAAGTTTGGCATTCACATCTTTACTAAAGTAAAATCTAAAAGTTTTGTTGATTATGCCGTTGTAACACCATACTCCCCATGGTCTGTCCTTCTGGAGATGGCATGGGTGAAAGCAATTGTCTTCTCTACCCTGAAAATTTCTAAAAGGATGATCTGGGTTTGAACACATCTCTACAGAAAGTTATTTTTTCATCTTTGAAAGCAGTGTGCATTTTCTGTTTGGAGATTGGAGGGTTGGAATGAAGAGTTCTTAAATACATCACTGTTGTGTACCACAGCTATTCTGTGCCTAATCTTAAGCATGACATGAGCCCAAAATCTTTTAAAATGCCGACCAGTTCTGTGCAGATATGTTAGAAATGCATTTAAGTTGTGATGCTAGAAAAGCCATATGGTGGATGGAATTCTGTAGGTCATTTTCCAAAACGATAACTGTATGTTAAAGTAGGCATCAATAAGTTGAAATGGTCTCTTGGCTCTATTATGGACGTCTCAGATTTGTGGTCCATGGATCTAACCTGGACGGTGTAAAACGTGCTCATTTCCACCAATGTCTCAAGTTGATGACTAATGCAAAATCTTCTTATCTGACCATTTTCATTGCATATCTTTTGTAGATGATATTAGATGTTAAAAGCAACATGGCCGCAGTAGAGGTTGGAGGGGGTCCGTGGTTCACTGCTTGGAAGGGAAAAACCAATACTCCGGAGCTCCTTAAGCGGGCTATACGAGCTCCAGTCGATGTAGAAGGGGCATACAATTTGGTTCCACTATTCAAACCCCCGGGTCTATAGTATGATTAGTATCATGTTCTTTGCCATGTTGAAGGAATGAATCTACATGCTGTTCTTTTACTCTAGAAGAAACCATGGACCATGATAATGTCGGTGTAGTGTAAATACAGTTGCTCTTCCTCATCACATCTCTTCAATTTGGTTATCTCTTGGTTTCTTGCACTCTCGCTACGCTCGACTCGTGAGAGGTGAAAGCATGGCCATTATGATTTTAATTTTTAGTGCATACTGTAAATGCAATAGCATCTCCACTCAAATTTCCCTTAGCTTCTTGTCTCTTATGAATAGTTTGCTATGAGTCGCTATATGAAACCAGGACAAGACCAGTGGGGCTGATTCTAATAGAGACTGGTATCAATCTCTCGTGACTGATACATGTATTATTGCCACGATTTCAGCTTCAGTCATAATTGTAGAGAAACAAACTTCCATTTATAGTAGCAAATTGCGAATATGAAACTCGTTCTCTCAATCCATGAAGAAAGATCTAGTTTTAAGAGACAAGAATGCTAGATATATTTTTTAAATTTAACCCAAGTCCGTCGTTATTAGATAATTTTGATTTCCACACAGATTTGCTCAGGACCATAGCATGCATTTCACACCGGGGTAAATTTGGCCCATAACACCGTCATACATGACACACCTTCGTTCTATATAAATTTGTGCTCCTCCTTAGCGACTATAATTGTGTGATCTATCCTACCTCTTTATCTTCGTTTGTAGCGTGCACCCTTGATATATCAGAAATATGGGGGTAACATGGCCTCCCTGCTTAGTTGTTTATGTTCTGAGCATCATCAGCTTGACGCTAAACGCAGGAGTGCAGCACACAAATGCTGCACTATCAGAAGAGACACTGAAACTGATAGCCGAGGCCAACGCGAATGGCCCTTATTTAGGCTTGGTCATTCCTAATTCTTTCGAAATGGATCCTCTCCTTCAATCTCCCAACTTCACTTCTTCTAACTTGATTATAGATTTTTCCGGTAACTATATATACGTCAGTTCTCGATTGTTGTTACAACCCGCATAAAATGAAAATCTAATAATTACACTTATCTCATGCTTATTATACCTCTATGTTTCAACTTTCAAGGAAGAAGATTTCGGTTTGGAACCATAGCTGGAAAACAGGTCGTATTAGTCATGACAGGACTCGCCATGGTATATATTACTTGCCATTGTTTTCTCAGTTTTGTTAACTTAATTCCCTTTAGTCTCTTATTTATCTTTCTCATTTCTATCTGCAATGATTTCTTATGAGCGTATTTGGTTGTAGATTAATGCAGGAATAACCACTCAGCTCTTGCTAAGCCTATTCGATATAGAAGGAGTGGTGCATTATGGCATAGCAGGCAATGCAAACCCAGATCTCCATCTTGCAGATGTGGTCATTCCTCAGTTTTCGGCGCATACTGCTCTTTGGAACTGGCAGGTAAGTTATATTTACCAAGCTAGCTAGATATATACATTACTTTGTTAGTGATTTGATCTTGAATAATTCATTAATTTGTGATATATATATATATATATATATATATATATATATGGTGATTGCAGAGATATGGAAATGGACCAGAAGATGAGCTGCCCCTTGAATCACAAGGAGACTACACCAGAGACATTGGCTACTTAAAATTTGCAAATTTTACAGTCAATGTGACAGATGGAACCTCATACGACAACCTATTGAACAATATTTGGTATCAACCGGAGGAAATCTTCCCCGTCGATGGAACTCCAGAACAAAGAGAGCATGCTTTCTGGGTCGAGGTTGATCCATTCTACTATGAAATTTCCCAAAAGCTAGAGGTATATTATCAAAAACAATAATACTGAAGACCAAGAGTGGAACTAATTAAGATGAATAATACTGACATGCATGTATACTAATTTTTATATAGGACATGGAACTTGAAGGTTGCCTAAACACGACAACATGTTTGTCACATACACCAAGAGTGGCAAGAGTCCAAAGGGGAACAAGTGCAAGCATTTACCTAGACAATGCTGCATACCGAGACTTCATATATGATAAGTTCAACATAACTCCGGTGGATATGGAAAGTGCTTCTGTTGCTTTAATATGTCTTCAGCAAAAGGTGCCGTTCATCGTCATCAGATCGCTTTCTGACTTGGCCGGCGGTGGCTCTGCGGATTCAAATGAGGCTGACACTTTCATCACTCTTGCTTCCAACAATTCAGTCACCGTTCTTTTGGAATTTGTCAAACACTTATCTGCTGCTACTATCTCACTGAGCAGCATCGATGTCGATGCTTATGTTTAAAGTTGTAGTACCGGTGTTTCATTTCTAGTGCTTATATATTTCCACAAATGCTGAGAATAATCTGCCATAAAGAAGCAAGCATTCCAATTTTTCTGTTATTCGGACTTGTCGTTTAATCGTTTTGATTCGATCACTTCATCTATCATATTCGACCCTTGATTTAGTCTCACACCTAAGTTTTGACTGTTATTACTGTTTCTCCTACAAAAAAAAAAAAAAATTAAAAAGTAAATTCTCGCACATTTTTCTGATGGAAAATTCTTTAATCAAGCCGCACCGACTTTTATCCCTAAAACCAAGTTTTAGGGCAACTGCATATATGGAGGCATTTCTTGTTAATTTTAAATGGGAATTACAGATCGATGCTATTGATCATATGTTTTCAAATTAATCCTTTTACCTCTCAACATGGCCTAGAGGGCGGATCGGAGCTATACTTTTGCACCAGAATATAAATAGATCGATCTGGTTCCTGGCGTCTTCCATCTGCTGAAGCAAGATCTTCATCGATAATTTTTGGCCCTTTTGATTTTGTCTCACGCCGAAGCTTTAACATGCAGTAAATTAACACACAGCTATGACTACTGGACTGGTTAATTTCCCATGCATGGTAAGTAACTAGTATCATGAGCAGACTTCATTCCAAATGAAACATTGTATATCTGTAATTGATCAAGATCACTGTGTAAGCCAAAAAGCTAAACGCTCGATCAATTATAGTAGGCCATGGATTATATATTAGATATATTACCTCGCTGTAAGTGTTTTGGCCACACCAGTAAGTCTAGGCGAGCAAAGTCTCTTTTAGTTGTTGCGGGCGTGCCACCGCGCGGACGCGGAATGTAGTGGTTGTAGTAGCAGGATGCGCTTAGCCTTTTGCTTCTAATCAAGCGACTGAGGATGGAGAGAGCACCAACTCCACCGCAGGGTTCTTCAGATTCGCCTTGCGTACTGGGCAAAGACTTACAGTAGTCAGCCTGAGCGTCACAATATCGATACTCGACGTAGGATCGAGCAGAGCTTCAATTGGGAAGGAGAGGAAAAAAAGAAAGAGAAAGCTCCGGAGAGCGTACGAGGAAACAAAAGGAAAGCTCCGGGGAGCGTCTGAGGTTCGACTAGGTCGAGAATTGTATTGTATTTTGTAGAGTAGAGTTGTTGATTTGTTGTTTTTTTTAGTAGAGTTTGCTCGAACTCCTTTATATAGAATTACTTAGGGCCACATGTATTGACCAAAGCATGTCAAAGACTTGTAGGAGTCTTCAACGATAAACATGGC
>NC_020492.1:21863771-21865734 GCF_000184155.1 Fragaria vesca subsp. vesca | reverse complement strand
TCTCTCTCTCTCTCTCTCTCTCTCAGACTAAAAAGAAATGGGGAGAATTTCAGTGGTTTATGGTCTGGTGATGGTGAGCATGATGCTGCTTAACGCAGTACAGCACATAGATGGTGCAATATCTGCAAAAACACAGAAGTTGATCAATAAGGCCAACAAGAAAGGCCCTTACTTAGGATTGGTCATTCCGAATACTTTCGAAATGAACCCTCTTCTTGAGTCTTCAAACTTCACCTCTACTAACTTGACTATAGACTTTTCTGGTAACTAATTATTATCTGCCACAAATTTTAGCTAGTTTTTGCTTTTATTGGAATTTTTTAGGATACCTACCAGTACCGTAGACAACCCCGCTTTTATTTTGTTTACCCTGTCCTGATTCATATACTGTTTTCTTCTTTTCTGGGTTCAAGGAAGGAGATTCCGGTTTGGAATGATTGCTGAAAAGAAAGTCTTGTTAGTGATGACAGGAATGGGAATGGTACTATCTATATATTTCTCTTCTGATTATTATCTATGTCTCTAATTCTTCTTAGTTTATTATGTTTTATATATCAATTCAATATATAATTTTTCGTTTGTTAAATTTGTTGCAATGTAGATTAATGCAGGTATAACAACTCAGCTTTTGTTGAGCGTGTTCAATATAGAAGGAGTGGTACATTATGGGATAGCCGGTAATGCAAACCCAGACTTCAATATTGCAGATGTGGTCATTCCTCAGTTTTGGTCCCATTCTGGTCTTTGGAACTGGCAGGTAGTCTAGCTACCACTCTACCTACCACATTAACCGAGTTGCGTTCAAACTTGAAGAAAAGTTTGAAGATTTTAAATTTGTAATTATAACCAAGTATGATCGAGCACTAATACTATGGCTGGCACATATATGGTGTTTAATTGCAGAAATATGGAGACGGGCCTGAAGATGAACTACCCCTTGAATCAATAGGAGACTTCACCAGAGACATTGGATATTTGAGGTTTGCAAATTACACAGTGAATGTAACCGGTGGAAGCTCATATGACAACTTGTTAAACTATATCTGGTTTCAAGAAGAGGAAATTTTCCCCGTCAACGGAACTCCAGAAGAAAGAGAGCGTGCTTTCTGGGTCGAGGTTGATCCCACCTACTATGAAATCGCCAAAAAACTCGAGGTGATCGATGCATGTAACATTAATTCATTAAGATTTCCACGCATACATACTAGTTCGGATACAAATGTTTTCTTTCATTTAACATTGATAATTGTCCGTTCCATCGATACATACCCTTTTATCTAAATTAACAATATTGATTAGCATGTTACTAACTAGCTAGTTATGCTTATTTATTTAGGGCCTAACACTTGAAAGCTGCATAAACTCAACGACGTGTTTGTCCGAAACACCAAAAGTGGCAAGAGTCCAAAGGGGAACTAGTGCAAGCATATACCTATACAATGCTGCTTACCGGAACTTCATATATGATAAATTCAACGTAACTCCGGTGGACATGGAAAGTGCTTCTATTGCCTTGATTTGTCTTCAACAGAATGTGCCTTTTATAACCATTAGGGCTCTCTCAGACTTGGCCGGCGGTGGCTCCTCCGTTACGGACGACGCTGATACTTTCTTCGATCTTGCCGCAAATAATTCGGTTATAGTTCTCTTGGAATTCATCAAAGAGTTATCAGCTTCTACTCTATCTAAGAGCACCATCCACGTATTGTAGGGTGATCATTTTTCTCAGATATGATGCCTATTTTTGGGGCATGCCCATGCATCTTTTGCTTGTTACCATATGATCGTTTAATCTCTGCAACCTTTGTATTTCACTAACGAATAATATAATCGTACAAATGGGCACACATTCTCGAAGAACTAGTTGCACAATTTGGTCAAGTATATATATATATATAGATAAGATTTTGCTCAGCCGTGGACGTCCTCACTAATGGTTTTGGTGCGCATTTTCATTTTTTCA
>NC_020492.1:21862685-21863721 GCF_000184155.1 Fragaria vesca subsp. vesca | reverse complement strand
CTTGCATGTATATCTCCTTAATCAACTAGAATTAGGAGTAATCATATGCTTCACGTCTGTGTCAAACATGATTGCACTCCCGTCCAAATCCATCTTAATCATACATCTCCTTAATCATATAGAAGTAGGAATGATCATATGCTTCTCTCCATGCATGCTCACGTACGGCTCGATCATGCAATTAAACACCGCTCCTTTCTTTATTCAAGGGGACGGCAGGATGCTGGCGAGATGCCTTTGAGATGCCATCGAGATGCTTATGTGATTAAAGGACCACAAGCCATGCACGTGCTCTTGTATATACAAGTTGGGGTGCGATGCCAAGTCGAGGCGAGGTGTTCCAAATCGGGGCGAGGTGTTCCCCCAGCAATTAAATTCTTCTTGTACGCGAAGTCCATTATGCGGAGTCCATTATGCGGACTGTCCAGCTCGCATGACTTTCTGGCGGGCCATCACTTGTAAACCCATTATTTCGGGCTCGCCGGTATGACGTGGACCATAAATTTAATTAATATTCACATAGACAATTACTGTCCAGTAAAATATTAATTTGGGTGTAAACAGCAAGCATGTGAATTATGAGGTTTATATAATATAAACTAAAGGATAGGATAATCACCGAAATTATAGTAATGAGGTTTATATATGAATCATGCATGCCTTTAATGAGTAACTAAAAGCTAGCATATGATAATCATGCATGTATAGTAATCAAATTACAAACTAAAGGCTAGGATTAATGTGTCGTCTTCACAGATCAGTAATGATTTGGATTTCACTTATCAGTGAATAGGAACTTGACCACTTCGACCAACCCATTAAACTAAATTTAGATCCGAGACTTAATAAACCATCATTTTACATGTGTGATACATATATATATGATTTGACATCCTGTGACTACTACGAAACTGCTACTAGCACTGTAGCACATACATGTCCCAGGCACTATAAATTCCGATTCTCATACTTTCAATTTTCTTCATCCCTTCTTCTTCTTCTTCTTCTTCTTCTTCTTCTTCTCTCTCTCTCTCTC
>NC_020492.1:21856185-21862334 GCF_000184155.1 Fragaria vesca subsp. vesca | reverse complement strand
TCCGCGACCACATTCCCTCCCCGGCGAGTCCCTTTTTTTCCAGTTTTCAGGCGAGATTGACTTTGTTTGAAGTTTTGGGTGATCTCGCTGGAAAATTGGAAAAAAACGGACTCGCCGAAGAGGGAAAGTGGTCGGGGACGCTGCTGGAGTCTCCTGGGGTGGAGGCGCGCCGTTGCCAGCACCGGAGGATGGAGAACAGACAGACGTCCACACTTTAAGGCCGGTGCGGACGTCCGCTCCTGATCTGGGCTCTATATATATATCAATTAATCAATGTGAGTTTCGTTGTAATTCTTCTTTGTTAGTCGAAAAAATGTGATTTGCCTAGCTAGGGCCTAGCTAGGAGATCAATCATGCCAATGTGTTTGGTTCCAAGTTCCAACATAAGGGAAAGACAATGACCTTTCAAATTCGAGGGCTTATTTATGGCTTATAGTTGAGCTCAGTAAAAAATAAAAGTAAACTATCCCACATTTTTTTTATGCAAAATTCTTTAATCAAGCCTCCCCGACTTCCATCCCTAAAAGGAGTCAAAGCCAAGTTCTAGGGCAAACTGTCATTTGTTGATTTTAAATGGGAATTACAGATACTCGTGTTTTCAAATCCTTTTACCTCCCAACATGGCCTAGTGGGGCGGAGCTACTTTCGCACCGGATCGAAAATATATAAATAGACCTGGTTCCTGGCGTCTTCTGCTTTCTCTTTATTCTGGAAAATCAAGATGGCAAGTAGTTCAGTATCAGTAGCAGGTTGGACTCTTCTATATGCTATCTTGGCTCTTATCACAACCCAACAACACTACTACTCGAATGCTGCCTTGTTGCCGGAGACGCTCAAGTTGATCGAGACGGCCAACGCCGATGGACCTTATCTAGGGTTGGTCATTCCAAACACTTACGAACTGAACCCTCTTCTTCGATCCCCAAACTTCACCTCAACTGACTTGATCATTGACTTTTCTGGTAAACATATATATATATACTACTGTGTGTCTGTGTTAAAACTTAACAATTCCGAATACCATCTCATGGAATCTCTAATAGTTCAGACCTCATATATGTACGTGTCTCTTATCTTTCAAGGAAGGAGATTCAGGTTTGGAACTATTGCTACGAAGAAGGTGATTCTGGTTATGACAGGACTGGGAATGGTATAGTTATACTAATCCCCTTTTACTCAATTTTTCTGTTGGTTGGTTTGTTCACTCATTTGATTCGATTCTGGTAAATAAGCTTATTGTTCTGTGTGGAATTTGTTAGCAAACTTATCCTTTGGTAGGTTAATGCAGGAATAACCACACAGCTTTTGCTAAGCCTGTTCAGTGTAGAAGGAGTGGTGCATTACGGCACAGCTGGCAATGCCAATCCAACCTTCAACCTTGCAGATGTGGTCATTCCTCAGTATTGGTCCCATACTGCCCTTTGGACCTGGCAAGTAAGTAGCTTGCTATATGTAAATAGAATTCCAACCAAAATGTCGGTACCTTTGTATACGCTGCTTTCAATTAATGTTAGTACTCTTGGCGTTTGACAGAAAATATTAGATTACCTTAACTTCATTGATATCTATAATTTGTACAGAACCACACATATTCATAGCTAGCATACAAGAAGAGAGGAAAAAAGATGAGAGTATATATGAATTTTGTTTAATTCTACTGGAATATTGTAGCTACCCTGTCATATCATACTCATAGATATACGCATAAGCACATGGAAATGTTTGGTTTTTGTACCAAGCCTTATATAAATGGTATATGCTGTCTTCTTTTCCAAATGCTGCAGAGATATGGACATGGGCCTGAAGATGAATTGCCTCTAAATTCAATGAGAGATATTGGGTGCTTGAACCTTGCAAGTTACACGGTGAATGTGACTGCTGGGAGCTCATATGATAACCTGTTGAACAATATTTGGTATCAGTCAGAGGAAGTTTTCCCCATTGATGGAACTCCAGAACAAAGAGAGTTTATCTTTTGGGTCCCTGTTGATCCCTTCTACTATGAAATCTCCAAAAATCTAGAGGTAAAGGATCTTTTCAGTTAGCTTGTGTTTTACTTCCTTCAGTGCAATTAATATATATTGTTCTCATTTGATCCTGTAGGTACGTATAAGTGTCATTAATTCATGTTTCACACAATTATACGATTGCATATCCATTCATCTCCTTTAGGGATTAGGAATAGAACGATGTGTTTGACAGTGTGCCTTTTGGGGTAAGTAAGTTTTTAAGAAGAGCAAGCAAAATGAGGTTTTAAAAGCTTGTTTTGAGAGCTTATACATATAGTCGCCACTGAGAAACATTTCTACAATATTAACTTGAGAAATTCGTTACAATCATAACATAATCTAGCTAGGACTAAAGGTAGAGAAAAAACAAGTAGAGATTTGTATCCAGTAGGGTGATCAAATAACGGTAGTCATGTAATCACCATTCAACAGTTTATTCTTTTAACTAGAACATGCTCATCTATGAACTTATATATGTATCTACGGATTTTAGGACCTGAAATTAGAAGGTTGCCTAAACTCAACATCATGTTTGTCAAATACACCAAAAGTGGCAAGAGTCCAAAGGGGAACAAGTGCAAGCATTTACCTAGACAATGCTGCTTACCGTGACTTCATATACGATAAGTTCAACATAACTCTGGTGGACATGGAAAGTGCTTCCGTTGCTTTGATATGCCTTCAGCAAAGGGTTCCCTTCATAGCCATCAGAGCGCTGTCTGACTTGGCCGGCGGTGGCTCTGCGGATTCCAATGAGGCTGACACGTTCAATGCTCTTGCTTCCCATAATTCAGCCACAGTTGTTGTTGAGTTTATCAAACAGTTAGCAGCTGCTAGTTGTGCATCTAAGATGTGTCCTAGTGATGATGTTTACTAGAGGGAGCACATTGCCCATTTTGCAATTTGTCATAGAGGCACTTTGTAATGTAAACTACTTGAGGGGGCATTTTTTTTTTTTTATTTATCAATTTAGTGAAATTTATAGGCCACCAAATGGAGGTGTCGTCACTGCGTCAGTACTCTTTGTTTCCATCTGCATTATTTCAGATTTAAGAAGGTCAATCATCATTGTGAAGATGGCAATGCTTTTACCCAATTGTAATGGCAGTAGATAGTGCTTTAAAGAGCCAGCTGCTTGCCTTATCTTCATGCTTTCCCTTTATTTTCCAGAATCCTGACATAATCTTCTCTGATCTTCATCTCTCTCCCAATATCTGCAGAAGAAATGAGAATTTCAGTAGTAGCTTGGCCTTGCATAGCTGTTTACACTGTGATCAGCAGCTTGATGCTTATACACACAAATGGTGCACCGTCTGCAGATACACAGAAGTTGATCGACCAGGCCAACAAGAGTGGCCCTTACTTGGGCTTAGTGATTCCAAACCCTTTCGAATTGGAACCTCTTCTTCTGTCTCCAAACTTCAATTCAACAAACTTGATCATAGATGTTTCTGGTAAACTTACAAACACCCAATATGAATTTGACTTTCATTGCTGCAATGTAATACCTTTTACTTGTTCATAATATGTTTTCATTTTCTGGGTTTAATTCAAGGAAGGAGATTTCGGTTTGGAACCATTGCTGAAAAGAAAGTCATCTTAGTCATGACAGGACTGAAGTCATCTTAGTCATGACAGAACTGTCCATGGTAGATGCATAGAACATAATCTCTATCATTTTTTCCCAAAGATTATTGTTTCTTTCTGTCTTTTAACTTTCTGCTATTTAAGATCAATGCAGGTATAACTACTCAGCTTTTGTTAAGCTTGTTTGATATAGAAGGAGTCGTGCATTATGGCATACCTGGCAATGCAAACCCATCCTTTAACATTGCAGATGTGCTCATTCCTCAGTATTGGTCCCATATTGCTCTTTGGAATTGGCAGGTATATTTCTAGCTCTATCTTTTGTTGGTTTCACTGGCTAATTAGTACACCCTATCACTAGACACTAGAGACAGTAACCCAGCAAAGCTACTTTATCTAACTGTCTATATGCATATATAGTGAAAACCACACATGCTAATCAATGGTGGAGGCAAGAATGCCTCAAAAACGCTGTGGCAGTTTCTAGTATAAATTGCTTTAAGGGCTTGTTCATCTACTCATGATCACGCAATGTTTGATCTATCCTTCATGGCATGATGCAGATATATGGAAATGGGCCTCAAGATGAACTATCCCTTGAATCACAAGGAGACTACACAAGAAACATTGGCTACTTCAAGTTTTCAAATTATACAGTGAATGTGACAGGTTGCAGCTCATTTGACAATCTGTTAAACAACATTTGGTTTCAACCTGAAGAAGTCTTCCCCATTGATGGAACTCCAGAACAAAGACAACATGCCTTCTGGATTGCTGTCAATCCCTTCTACTATGAAATCTCCAAAAAGCTTGAGTTAACCATCCTGCTTAGTATATATGATCCAAAATTTATGGCTATATATAGTTACGCACATACATGTTTTTAGGATTTAAAGCTTGAAAGTTGCCTAAACGCAACAACATGTTTGCACCATACTCCAAAAGTGGCTTTAGTCGACAGGGGAACAAGTGCCAGCATTTTCGATTCCTATCCAACGCTGCTTACCGTAGCTTCTTATATGCCGAGTTCAACATTAGCCCTTTGGACATGGAAAGCGCTTCTGTTGCCTTGATATGTCTTCAGCAAAGGGCGCCTTTCATTGCAATCAGGGCTCTCTCTTCTGGTCTAACCGGAGGTGGCTCCAGTGATCCCACAGAAGCTGGCAAGTTCATTAGCCTCGCTTCGAAAAATTCAGTTACAGCTGTTGTGGAATTTATCAAACAGTTATCACTTTATCAGATGCTAATTTCACATTGAACCACCATCTATCTATCTTCCTCATGATTCTAAATTTGTTGCTCTAATGTACCTTTCTTTGTTTCTATTTCAAGAGATGCCGATTGTTATGAAAGTAATGAAACTAATAGGGTCTTGGATTTGAAGATTTAGGTATATCATTCTCAAACAAAGTTACAAATTGCAACACACGTTTTACACACTAAGACAGGTATATATGACCAAGGATTAAAATATTGGTATCGGTGGATCTATCGGTACTTTGAAAAAAAGAGATATCGGATATATCGGGGATATCCAGGAAAAAATATCGAGATTTTAGATAGATACATGATTTTCTTTGATTATTGCTTTTGTAGGTCTTCTTTTTCCCAAGTCAATAGCATGAAAAATAAGAAGAAGAAAACAATGTTGCTTTGTCACGACAACTAATCTACTGTGGAAACAATTGGTTATATCATCATTCATCACCATCTGCTTGACTTGACAAAACAAACAAATTATTCAAGACTTTGTCCCTCTCATTCCATTTTTCAGGATTACCAAATGGAATGCCAACGATTAACAAGAAATAAAATATCGATCTTTCTCATTTGCCACACTTCACACGACATTGACTAGCAATGGTCCATTACTGCTATATCAAAGCTACTAGTCTTTTGATTATGACATTAGAAAACAAAAGCTTTATAACTTGATATTCTTCTTACGAGAATAGTTTCCACAACTTGAGGAAGACCACTGGGCCCAGTAATGGACTAATGATATATTCCATACTTGGGGCCAGTAATGGACTAATGGGACGTGATGGTAAGCTACGTATATTCCAAGTTCGATTCCAACATGCATGCATACATGGTGATACTGATAGTCGATCAATCGCTTACCATCCGCATCATGATCATATATATTTCCATGCATGTCTGTATGTGTTTCCATTAATTTTCAGGAAATATTGGAGACGACAAGTCTGGAATTGAAAGCTAAAGGAAAACAAGTTACGGTACCACTTCATCAATTGAACTTATCAGTTATTACCGAGGTCATTATACTAAAATAGAAAATGAATCATCACATTGACATAGAACAATTAGTTAGCTGCTTAATTAAAATTATCGATGAAAATAAAAGTTGTACTACGTACATTGATGCCCACCAAATTAAACTTTTGGTTTTGAATTACTCATATTCTTATATCATATCTTCGTCAGTCATCTATATTAATTGATGTGTGTGATACAAAAAATTAAACCACTTAAAGGCCAAATTCAATCAGATTACTGTTGATATATATATATATATATATATATATATAT
>NC_020492.1:21829038-21856062 GCF_000184155.1 Fragaria vesca subsp. vesca | reverse complement strand
CGCCGGTGTGAGACGGCGGAGAACAGACGACGTCCGCACTTTAAGCCGGAGTGCGGATGTCCGCTTCACATCCTCTCTGTGTGTGTATATATATATATGATAATCTCTTTGGAGCAACCGACTGTTTCCCCTATAAGTGGATAGTAAGGATGAATCCAACTGGATGACTGATCACTGATTTATGTGCATTGATTATAGCCATATTGATTGTTGTCTTCTTGGGATTCATTTGAGGTTCCAGTCCCACTACCTAAACTGATAGACTCAAAACTTAGCGCAACTAAAGCAACATTTTGATCATCATTTGCACCTCTAGTCCTCCTCCTTAGGGGCGGAGCTAAGTCAAAAGGTGTCATGTCACCCTTGACTCTTTGGTTGATAAGTGATTACTAGCTAGGAAGCTATTGATTTAAGAAAAATTTATAGTTGATTATGCTTGATGGCACCCCCCCCCCTCCCCCCCCCCCCCCCGAAACCAAATATGGAAACTACTCATGCAAGGAACACAAATGGGACGTGGCAAACTTTGCACTCAATTCTTGGCTTCTTACTTTCTTAAATAAATAAAATATATGAATTAATTTCAATCTATAATCTATTTCTAATCTATTTCCAATTTCATAACTAGAAAAACTAAACTTCAAGCTGTAAAAGTTTAATATATATCTATTCAAAAAACAAAAGTTTAATATATTTTTTTATCAGTTTGTGCAAATAAAATGTAATGACATAGATTGATAAAAAATAAAATGCAAGAACAATTTGGCCCAAAAAATTAAAAGACCAATAAAGCGTCATTTTGGTACATGATTCAATTTAATTACTCAATCTTTCTTTTAAATAAACGTAATAACCAAGTAACGCGATGCATATCATGACCGATCACCATTGATAAAGAAAAAGCTTTCTAAATCACTACCTATTTAAAATGGAGGAGAATTTACAGGAAGAATAGGAGCAAGCAAGTAATCTTAATGTACATTGACAATTGTACTTAATAAAATATATCGGTAAGAATTAGATCGATTTTCATTTAACTATATATTAGCCGGCCCCCTTAAAAAAAGAATCATGGCTCCGCCTTTGCTCCTCCCATACATCGTATCCTCTTGTGCTCCATACCTAGTACTTCTAAAGTTATGATCATGATCTTGGGAGACATGATTGTAATTTTCTTCGTATGAAAAATTGTTAAATCCTCCCATTATAAAAGGTTGTCCATATTCATTCAGATATACTCGAGGGAATTACTCATCTCTCGAATATTTGTTGGAATGTGATTTTTTTTTATGTTAATTTTTTTTACAGATACTTTTTTAAAATATCGAAGATATATCATAAATATCCTAAATATCGAAGATATTTCCTATATATCGGAGAAATATCAGAGATATTTGACAGTATCAGAGAAATATCGGAGATACGGTGGAAGATAAGATATTTACCTCTCTAGATATATCGGTTCTTCAACAAAAAAAAAATATCGGGAGATATATCAGATATATCGCAAAGATATTAATCCTTGTATAATTACAATCCTTGTTCTTCAATACAAACCTAAAAGCTAAGCAATCTTCTGTAATTACTTTTATTCACTTCAAAAGGCTAGACAAAACAGAATAATATTATACCTGTTTCTGTCCTACTAAGGACACACAAAATTGTCATAATCCATAGCATCACCTTATTATTATGATTTATAGATTGATTAATATGTCAAAATCCAATTGACACGTTTTTTGGATTGACAAATCCAACTACAATGACGATAAAACCCAAGACTTACTCCGAAACAGAGCCAACTGAACACTACTTTGGTGCTTAGTCTAACAGACTAACAACCATCCAAAACTTCCTTCAAATCTGGAGCAAATAGAGACCATTAAAAGAGTGTGGCTAGAACTAGAAGCAATAGAAACCAAGGTAAAGATCCATTTTTATCCACTCTCTCCAATTATGTCCATCTTGCTCAAATCCCTTACTCCTCTCTTTCTTTTCTTCTTCTTCTTCTTCACATTTGGGAATTCAAGGCTTCCAAGAATCCCACTTGCAGTTTTCTTCAGTGGAGGTGAATATGAATATTTCAAGGCCGTTCTCAATCCAGATGAAGCAGTCAAACGTGAGCAAGAGTATAGAGGTAGGTGGGAATTGGTTTCAGACAATTCAGGTGTATCTGCCATGCACATGATCATAATGCCTAACAGTAATAAGGCCATTATGTTTGATGCTGCTGGTTTTGGCCCATCTGGGATCTCACTGCCTGCCGGAGATTGTCGTCGGGTTTTGGACAGCAGAAAGGAAGATGAAGTTTATGAATTGGATTGCTGGGCTCATGCTGTGGAATTTGACATTGACACTGCAGCTATTAGACCACTTAAGGTACGTAGGTTATTTCTAAGTTGGATTGTTTCACTGATGCTGTTGAGGTTTATATATTTTGGTATAGTTAAACTTACTTCTTCCTTTGTTAGCTAAAACCAGATTTTAACAGATACATGGTGCTCATCTGGGGGGTTATCAGCTAATGGTACACTTGTGCAAGCTGGTGGATGGGATGAAGGAGGAAGGTCTGTCAGATACTTCAATGGATGCAGTACTTGCGATTGGGAGGAGTACCCCGCGGCACTTTCCGGCTTAAGATGGTACTAATCTCTTAACACACGTTAGATCGCATTCTTCATATATAGTATCCGGTCACTTATAAATTGTATGAATATCAATAACTAGCTATATAATATTTTTCGTTGTATTATTTATGTTTGAATGACTTTATAATTCTCTAATATTAATGTAATTTTGTTTATAGGTTTTCTACGCAACATATTTTGCCAAATGGAGATTTCATCGTGGTTGGAGGCCGTCACATGTTCAATTACGAGTATATCCCCAAAGCGGCGGGAACTTCCAATGAAAAAAGTTACGTTTTACCATTTCTCCAAGAGACAAGCGACTTGGTAGAGAACAATCTCTACCCATTTGTCGTTCTCTCTACGGATGGCAACCTCCTCATCTTTGCTAATAGTCGATCTATTTTGCTTAATCCAACCACTAATAAGGTCGTACGAGAACTCCCCGTCCTTGAAGGCGGTTCTCGTAACTACCCCGCCTCCGGGATGGCGGCATTGCTCCCTATAAAGCTCAATGACCTGAATTCAAATGTACTCCGAGCTGAAATTCTGGTCTGTGGTGGAGCGGATCCTAGAGCGGGAAAATTTGTTGAAAATGGTATATACGTAACTGCACTGCAAGATTGTGGAAGGATTGATATAACAAACCCAAAATCCACGTGGCAAAAGGAGATGATGCCGACGCCAAGGATCATGGGAGATATGGTGATCCTTCCCACAGGTGATGTCCTAATGATTAATGGAGCCAAAAAAGGCACAGCCGGGTTGAACTTTGCGGAGGATCCGAATGTTATTCCGGTAATTTATAAACCCGATAACCCAATGACCCGGCGGTTCATGGAGCTAAGGGAAACCACAATACCGAGAATGCACGGTTCAACCTCTACATTATTGCCAGATGGCACAATTCTAGTGGCTGGGAGCAACCCAAACTTTTATTACAATTTCACGGGTGTGAAATATCCAACAGAGCTTCGGGTTGAGAAGTTTTACCCGACATATTTCGATCCGGAACGGGTGTCGGACCGTGTGGTAATAACATCCAATTATGAAGGTAAAATGGTAAATTACGGACATAATTTTTTGATCGAGTTCCAGGTGAAGAAAGTTAGTGTTGATCTATCAGATTTGAAAGTAACAATGTATGCACCACCATTCACAACACATGGTTTTTCGATGGGACAAAGACTTGTAGAATTGGTCGTAGTAGAGTTGAAGATTGTGGAATTTGAGTTGTTCCGAGTTGAGGTTGCGGCGCCACCAACAGCCGAGATTGCTCCGTTGGGTTTTTACTTGGTCTTTGTCGTGCATGTTGGAGTTCCTAGTTCAGGGATATGGCTCCAAATTGCATAGATGATGATTTTTGACTGTATGTACGTATGTATATATGTTTGTCAAAGTTTAATTTGTTTTGAATTAACAAAGTATACAAAAAAAACATGTTATAGTATAAGATTAAAATCGCTACATGGACACTAACACATTTTGTTTTTCTTCGAGAATTCACTCTACAACTCTTTATGTCCATAAACTATTCTACCTTTTTGGTTCAACAAACGATGAGGCAAGTAAGTGGCTACCTTAAGGGGCTGTTCAAAGTTGAATAGCTTCTCATCTTAATTTGGTTTTACTTTATATTTTAGACCCTTTTAACTTATGTTTTACAACATTGACTCTAATTGGTATTCATAAACTCCTGACCTCAAACAATTTAGGTATACATTTGAATGTGTGGGTTAGGGTTTACGTACAAATAGTTCACAAAACTAATATAGGCATTTATTCTTAACGTTTCCTATAATAGATTGTAAAGAAGGAAGTAAATCTTGGAATAAAATCATAATAGTGTGAGCATATTTATTTGAACATCTTCGGTACACAGTGTATATGTACATATACATACATGAATAATCAAGATTAAAAGACATAATATACATGATGATCTCTATATATAAAGTGTTATGAATGACTAAGGTTACGCAACATACTTACACGTCGTTCGTTATAAAAATCCAAATACGCACGGATTAAAGGACCAATCAAATTCGACTTTTACACGACTTTGAAATTTTACCGCCATCCCCAATCAAAAACCGACCTTAAAAACCAATATTTCCTCAGAGGCCCCTCCACAACTTCTGATAATCCAAAACCCAACCCCTACTTTCCAAAATTCCAACTCCCGCCCCAATCTCACACCCGAAATTACCAAATAGGCCTAAACTCTTTTTTAGATCCCTCGTCTTCCTCTTCCATAGCCGCCATCCAAGTCTTCCTTCGATTTTCTATGCTTCCAATCACCTCCTTCCTCCCTAAAAATTAACCAAAAAGTCTCATCCAATCTCAAAATCCGAATCGGTCTCCGATCCGAGTTCGAATCCTGCCGCTCTCTTTTTTCCAGAAATTGAATCCGGTTAGGGCTTTTCGTTATGGAGAGGATTATCGGAGGCAAGTTCAAGCTAGGTCGAAAAATCGGGAGCGGTTCCTTTGGTGAAATTTACCTCGGTATGTTCAGATCTCTTTCGTTTTCCTTATCTCCAATCATTATCATCGTAATTATCGTCGTGATTATCGTAATCCGGTGCTGATTAGGTTTTTTGTTGTTGTTTCAGCTACTCATATGGAGACTGGAGAGACCTTGGCGGCCAAGATTGTAAGTCTTTGATCGATTCGTCGTCGTTTTGAGTGATTTGGATGATTTCGCCTGGATTGTGAATTAATCGCATTCGAGCTGATTAGTTGTCAATTTCATGTTAGATTATTAGGATTAGGCTCTCGACGAGTTTCGGTATCTTAATCTTGTTGAAAAAGCTGCTCTAGGGGGATTGATTTTGATTGTGGTTTTGATTTTGGCAGGAAAGTAATAAGACGAAGCATTTACAGCTTATGTACGAGGCCAAGCTGTATAAAATTCTACAGGGAGGAAGTGAGTTTTTTTTTTTTTTCGTTTTGAACCTAGTTGCGTTTGCGCTATATTGTCACCTGGAATATTGTTTTCACCGGAAGTAATTGACTGATTTTTTATGTTGTTTCAGGTGGCATTGCAAGCATGAAGTGGGCGGGGTTTGATCATGACGATAATGTTGTGATCATAGACTTGTTGGGGCCGAGTCTTGAAGACTTATTTGTATACTGTGGGAGGAAGTTTTCTCTGAAAACAGTTTTAATGTTGGCCGAACAGATGGTAGATTCGCATTTTATCTTTTACTGTGTTAGATAGATTCTTTTAATTGGTAAGGGTGATTTTTTTACCTGCTGCTAATGTTTTCCCTTCCTGTTTTTCTGTTGCAGATTACAAGAATAGAGTACGTGCATTCGAAAGGGTTTTTGCATAGGGACATCAAACCTGACAATTATCTCATGGGTCTTGGCAGGAAAGCAAATCAGGTAATTAGTACATTTCTCTTTAACAACCAACTTTCAGGAGCTTTTAAGAATAACTGTGGTTTATCAGTTAGTTTGTTTATTATGTATTTTAACTATTGTTGAAAACTCATTCTTCAGGTTTACATCATTGATTTTGGACTGGCGAAAAGATATCGAGACCCAACTACAAATCGGCATATTCCATACAGGTACAATTAAAGACATGGGTTTATGCATATTCTGGTGCTTGCTTGGCATTCAAGCCTGTCATACTAAATGCAGACAAGTTTGTTCAGTTCCTGGTTTATTGTTTAACTGTATCTGTTTTTCTGGATAAATCAAACAGAGAAAACAAAAGCTTAACAGGAACTGCACGATATGCTAGTTGCAATACCCATTTGGGAATCGGTAAGTAGAGAGTTGTTTGTTTAACTCTTTTATAAATGCTTGGCTGTCTGTATCCTGACCTTTGTAGCTTCGTTGTTTTAGATCAGAGTCGTCGGGATGATTTAGAGTCACTTGGCTATGTTCTTCTGTATTTCCTAAGAGGAAGGTATGCCGTGAATTCATTACCACATTTCAGCAGATAATTTTTTCAATTGAAAGATGTCATCTGAAGTTCCGGTTAGGGTTTATTCTTGGTGCAATTTAATTACAAACTGGCATTTTTTATGACTGATATCGTTTGCACAATGCTTTGATCTTACAGCTTGAGTATCCTCGCTGACTGATTGATTTCTATCTTTAGCCTTCCTTGGCAGGGTCTAAAAGCTGCAACAAAGAAGCAAAAATATGATAAGATTTGTGAGAAGAAGTTATCAACTCCCATTGAGGTATGTGCTCTGTAGATTAGGCAGCTTGTAATTGGAGGGTTTCTATTTTCCTTTCATTTGGGAAATGTTGCAATGAAAGCTTTACGTTATCATTTTAAGTCAAAAAATGATCTGTAGTCGCATCTGTTTTCAGGTGCTATGTAAGTCTCATCCTGTGGAGTTTGCATCCTACTTCCACTATTGCCATTCCTTGACATTTGATCAACGTCCGGATTATGCATTCTTGAAGCGTCTGTTTCGTGACTTATTTAAACGCGAAGGTACATTTTGCCATCATGACCAATTTTGTCTAGTCCCCAATATAGATATAATGTACATCTTGAGGTTTATCCTTACCGATTATCTCTTTTCAATTGGTGTTAATTCTCACATTTTACAGGATTTGAGTTTGATTATGTATTTGACTGGACAATCCTAAAATACCAGCAGGCGCAACAAACAAGGGGTCATGGTCAATCAGCTGTTAGTATTTGCACACGCCTCTTATTTTAATTATCTTATTTTGATTGCCTCTGAGAATTGCTCTTCTTCCAGCTGTGTTCGGTTACTTGTGTTAGATATCTGATATTGCTTCTTCCAACTGTCTTAAAATTTGCAGCCAGCTGTAACGACCAATGGTCAAGGAGTGACTAGCAATCGAGCAATGCCTATGGAGGTGAGGAATCAAGGTAAGTTCTGGATTTGACCCCAGGATGATTAACGACCGAAGCGTTGATGAGATTTGGGTTTTACAGCGTTGTGAAAGCTTTTGACATGTTTGAGTGTTAGATGTACCAAATATTTATTGGGACTTGGGTTTCATTTTGTGGATTTTCAGGAGTTGATGATGTTTCTAGACAAGCAGTGGCTCCAGAACCTCAAAGATCAAGTCATCTTGCTCATATTCACAGGCCATTTACATCATCTGCAGTTCCTAATTCGGGTGCTAATAAATCTATTGAAAAACATGTATGTAACTTGTTGTGTAAACCATATTATAGTTCTTAGCTTATTTATATTTTGTGTATTTATTCATGTTTACAGGTTATAATCTGTTGCATATTGTCCTGTGTTGTAAAACATTGCTTTTCTTTCTTGATTGTTGCAGAATAAGGGCAATGCTCTCAAAAGAAATTTACCAAAACCAGAGGGGCCAGCTGAAATTGCTGATGTAGGTCGCCAACATGGTGCTTCAAGCAGTTGGATGCCAACTCTAGCTCGAAGCTTTCAATCAAAGTAAAAGGTATGGTGTGTTTTATTGTATGAAATTATATTAATAACTCTGTTAAACAGGAGAAATTACTCAAAATCTGCATATTAAACTCTTCCCTTGGTTTTCTCTCTTCAGCTACAGATGTAAAAGAATTTTCTCGGAGCATGCATCTTGCTGTAGCAAATGTAATGAATTTTGGATTGCTTGCTTGCCAACTTGGCATATCTACCTGAAAAATGTCTGGCAAAACATGACCACACTAGATGCAGTAGGACTTCACCTACAAAGCTTGGAGTTTTCATGTGCATAGGTGGAAAAGATTGACAAGCCTCTTGAATGTTGTGTGGATGACGTGTAAAGTTTGTTTTCCAAATTTAATTTGATAAAGATCATAATTTTTTTTTTCACAGTATAGTTTGGTGACCATGTATCTTATTCAATTCAGGATTGAGTTGCTTTCTGTTCTTATTGCTGTAACATTTTGGGATGAAAGCCCTGGATGTTCACCTGGATGAAGTTTCGAGTTTGAACCTTAGGTACCCAGGTCCTTCAGAATCTGGAAAAGTGTAAACTAGTATTTCAGGTATATTCTCATGGTTTCCACAGAAATCATTCTTATTTAATATCTAGTTTGTATTATTGACATTACTTTTCTTTGCTTCATATCTTGATAGGAGATGGGTTATAAAGGATGAAAAGGAGGAACTTCATTGGAAGTGTTGATGTCAATTGAAGAGGGTATTAGAGATATATCCTTCCTTCTATATTGGTTCTCAAATTCTTCCAGTTTTGTATTTTTAGGGGCTTTCAGGTAACTAGTCCATTACTTGAAGCAGGCCCTGAAGTTGGTTACATTCTTCATGTTTCTTAGAACTGGGCTGAAAATGTTGAGGAAAACTTCATTCCATGCCAGAAATAATTTTGTTTCGCATTTAATCCACATCTTATATGAATTTACTCGTTTTCTTTTATCACCACATTTGTTTATGCAGCATTCTAGCAGAAAATGCAACGATTGTGTTTGTTGCGCATTTAGGATAAGTCATCAAACTAATGGGCGGTCCAACAAGGGTAGACAAACTAATGGAGCCCGTAGGACTGGGACATCACAATTGTTGATGCTTACTCACCTATAAACCATGATTAGATTAGAAATGGAAACAATGATTAAAGATACAATCATAAAATAATACCTTGGTTGGTGATTGGGTCTTGGTCTTGAAATTGTAAGTGGTTAATACTTGTACCCGCTGCTATGGTGAAGAGCTCTTGGAGGGTTTTAGGGGCTTCTTGGTGGTGCCTCCCATTTTGTCTTGATGGTTAACTTTTCATAATCGCAATCAACATTGGGTTTATTATTCCATTAAGTCATTAACCCACCTATGGTCCCAATCCAAGGTCAAGTATGTTACTTTTCCAACAATCTGATATGGGATTACTGTGAAAGTTACAAGGTGAAACAAAGTGAAAGGAGACCAGCTTTACCAGGTTGCTTTAAAAACTTTGCAGTTGACATGATAGGGCACATTGCATCCTTGTTCCTTCAGTCAGTCTCCAGTTTATCTCCAGTTAATCTCTGATCAAACTCGCTAAAGTACCCATGAAACTATATGACAATTTTTATTAACTAGATCTTGTTCATGATTTTCATAATTAGTGGTAATCGATGAACTTGATTATGGGAATCTAAACCCAGAAAGGGGCCCTTCTGCTTAACTTTGGGCTTAGATAATGGTGTCAAAAGAACCCTAGTAATGATGAAGATGAACTCGGCCGCTCCAGAAAAGGGTGTCCTTCTCCTATTTATGTATAAAGCACATACGTGCGGAAAAGAAATCAAAAGCAGCAATAGAGTTAGTGATGACAAAAAATGATCATTGGCCTTTAATTGGCTTATTGAATTTGTACACATCGCAATAAAGAATCATGCAACTTACTTTTGCTTCTTGGTTAAATACGTACTGGTGCTCTTGTACCTCCCTCTTCATCACCATCCTCTTATTCTGGCTTTGTTTGCTAAGTGAGATTCTCCATTGATAGCCGAGCTTGAAAAGTAAGTGACTTATAATTCAAATTGCAAGAGACCAATGTTGTAGATGAAACTTTGAACCTAACTCTCTCTTTGTGCTTGTGTTATGGTGTCAGTGAGCTCTTGCAGTTTGAAATGCTCCACAAATCGACATGGGTTGGAGAACATAGATGAAAATGGTGGTACGAGTATTGGGGTAGCGGGTTTATGTGCCCCGCCTCCTGAAACTCCGACGGAGTCCATGGAGTTTCTGGCGAGATCATGGAGCCTTTCGGCTATGGAGATCTCCAAAGCTCTTTCTCACTCGCATGTTGCCTCTAAGAGTCTTGATCAGAATAAGTCGGCATTCTCTTATGACGGCGCTGCTGAAACTCGCCATTCAAGTTCCATACGTTTGAGCGAATCATCTGTAAGTTTCTTCCTTACCAAAATATTGATCTTATGTTACTGTCGATATTTTGTTAAATACTACTCTCGTCAGTTACGTCTTAATCAGTTTTAAGATGTTATGTTGTCACATTGTTCGATCTATAGTCTAGACTATTGTTGAAGTGGACTCTTAGTTGTTGGTTCAGATCAACAGTTCCGTCAGGAGTACAATAAAGCAGCATATGCTTAAGTGCTTTCTGGCTATAACGTTAACATTTTCCTACTTGGCAGCTACCTGGTGGAGTTAGCCCTCCGATTTCGCCAAGAAACAGTGATGAAATGAAGGTACCTCTCTCTTTGATCTTCAATTTCAGGCTGAAGAATCACCATAATGGTCTGTGTGCATGAGCGCATGATTTAAGTTTGTCCATCATTGCTTATTAATTCTTTAAGAATGTGTCATTAAGTATATATGCCTGGTTCCCGTGCCTGCTGTAATGACTACATAGAACTTTTTTACTTGTGTTTATACTAGATTTATAATAAGCTTCTTCTCCCATGAACTTTTACAGCTGGTTAATTATATATGCAGGAGTTGTTTTTACTACATCATGCACTTCATCCAGAGTTCCTTTCCACTCAACAACAATTGATCAATAATGGGGTACTGATATCACATAACTCAACCTTTTATTTAGTCTGTCACATAAATCAACCTTAAAGATCCATGAAACTTTCGATTTTCAATTTTGTGTTGATTCTCACTCTGCAGCTATACAAGAGCATGTTGAGAGGGAAAACAATGGGGAGATGGTTAAAAGATCAAAAGGAGAGAAAGAAGCAGGAAATGAGAAGCCAAAATGCACAGTTGCATGCTGCAGTTTCTGTGGCTGGGGTGGCTGCTGCGGTAGCAGCTATCGCAGCTTCAACTGCATTGCCTGAAACTGAAACATTGGCTACCAGTGTCCACTACAAAACAGCAACATCCGAGAGGACTGAAATTTCGACAGCACTAGCATCTGCAGCTGCTCTAGTAGCTTCACGTTGTATCGAGATTGCAGAGGAGATGGGAGCTGATCATGACCATATTCTATCTGTTGTTAGTTCTGCTGTTAACGCGAGGACTAATGGAGACATCATGACCTTAACAGCCGGAGCTGCGACAGGTACTAAGCTTGAAACCTCACTAGTTTTAGTTAAGCTTTACCAAGGGTGTTATACAGTATCTGATCGATGAATAACAGCTTTACGAGGAGCTGCTACACTCAAGATAAGGCTACAAAAGGAGTATGGAGGCACTACCTTTGCCCTGGCCGAGGAAAAATGTGAAGGAAAAGAATCAAACTCAGCACTGGACTTTGTCTCAAGAGGAGGGGAACTTCTCAAACGTACAAGGAAAGGTATATGCTTAAGAAAGGGCATTATCAATACACATTCATGAGGCAATAATAGTGATTATCGATTACTAATGTGGAACTGAAAGAGATTTAAACTTTGACTACAGGTGATCTCCACTGGAAACAAGTTTCTTTCAACACCAACTCAAATGGGCAGGTAATCTTCTGAATTATATGACACGACTGAACTCAAATTACTTGTAATATGCAGAGAAGTTTTTGATTGCTTATAGACCTCGAACACCTTTACTTAAAATTTATGTAGCTGAACTCAACTTCTTCCCTTCTCAACCTTTTAGAGTGATAACAGGTTGTAGCTAAAATGAAAAGCAAGCACATGGTGGGAACATTTACAAAGAAGAAGAAATGTAAGAACATTCTCAAAACCAGAGCAAGATTTTTCTATTAATTTCTGCTCTTGTCAACCAAGATGCTGTGGTGTGATGCAGGTGTGGTCTCTGGAGTCTGCTGTGACATAACAGCATGGCCGGGAAGGGAGAGGGAAGATTGCAGCAATCCAAGGGCATACTTTGGCATCAAGACAGCTGACAGGACAATAGAATTTGAATGCAGAAGTAAAAGGGACAAGCATATGTGGACCGAGGGGATTCAGAATATGTTGAATCTCATACCAACATAATATGATTCTATGAAAGGTAATTTAGATTGATGTGAAACTAAATTGTCAACTTTTTCACAGCAATCAATGTGCACCTACTATCTCCAAATCCTAGATATACATATGGATAGCATGGGTAGCACTCAAAACTGTTGGCTTGTACAAAGTGATGTATCTGCAAATTGGGATGGTGTATGTTCTCTCATGAGCTGCTTCAAGATTTCTATGATTGGCAGATTGGAATAATCTATGGTCAACTGTGTCACAAATCTTCAATGGTCTCATTTGGATGTGTGGTAATGATGCTGTTACTCATTCTAGTTCCTTCAGAAAATCAATATTGTCAACAAAAACCTGCAGCATGAGATTTAAGAAAAGATTAAATCATTGAATAAATTTCTGTGTTTTTATTTTTTATTTTTTTAGAATTTCAACTACTAATATTTTGAGCCATTAGTTGGTACCAGAACTACCAACTCAGAACATTTAACAATCAGCACACTAAAAATGCAAAGGAAATAAAGAAAGTTCCACTTATAAAAAGCATAGAATAGAATGTACCGATTTCCATCCATCGGGGTCTAAGCAAGCAGTTATCTTGGTGTTGATACCTGGCAAGGGACCAGGTTCAAGAATAATTTTCCCTCCAGAGAGTCTAACTGCGTCTGCACTTTTATAAACATCGTCTGTGCCTATTGCTATCTGTTAACATTTGGTCACTCAGTCTCTCTTCATATAGAATATAACGCAGATTTTGGTAAGTAAAACCAGTAAAGATCATATAGTAGCTTGCAAAAAGTAAAATATGCTTTGTACTAGAAAATGAATAGCATATACCTGAGCATAACCATTTCCTTTATCATAGTCGGTGATCCCATAGTTATATGTCAGTTCAAGCACTGGACTGTTATCTTCAGTACCATATCCCAACATGGCTACTGTATACTGGAAACAAGGCAGAACAAATATCAGGTAGAGTAGCAATATGCTGATGATGGGCAATAATGAGTAACATATTTATTCAGATTTTAACATGCTCCCTAAGTCCTTGTAAATATGAAACATCTACAAGTACTACAAAACAATCACATATATGCAAAAATAGCAATGACATGCTTTGGTCACAATTCCTATAATGGTCATGCAGTGTAAAGAACTACGTGCGTGCTGAGGTTTACATAGGCATATTGTCTCAGAGGTATCCAAACAAACAGAAATTCTCAGAGAGCAGTAAGAGTGAAGTTACCTTGTATTCAGGATTATCTCTTGTGCGGAGAAGTTCCATTCCAAAAGCCTTTCAGTTAGAGAAACAAAACAGTAAAAGCTTCAGGAAGTATATTCCTACAAAAGCCTAACTAGAACAACTAATAAAAATTGTTTAACACAACTCACCTTCTTATAAAAGTTAACAGCACGGTCAAGATCACCCACACGAAGCATCACTTGTGAAAAGGGCTCTGGTGTAGGCCATTTCTCTAAAAGTTCAAATGGATAACCATCAGGATCCTCAATAAGAGCAATTATTGTACTGCCACCATTGGCAGGACCAGGTTCCCTGGTAACTTTCCCTCCCTTTGCCTTTATAAGTTCCACTGTTTTGGCAACCTACAGAAACTTGTAAAACTGAAGTAAGCTTACAATCTTTACATATAAAATTTGATATCATACAACTTTCTGTTGGTGAAGTTAAAATGTATAACTGTATATTAGCTAGATTTTTTACAAGCAGAAATATTAGCAGGCATGGCATGTTCTCATGGGAGACAAAACTCAACGAAAAACACTTTTCCTCAGAGAGAGAACTGACATTGATTTTATAGTTTAACTTGATAGGAAGTGGGTTTAAAATGTAATCTGATAAATAAATACAAATAAAGGAACTTACATCTTCAACTGCAATACCAAAGTGGCCGAATCCAGTCCCAATGTCATACTTGTCCACTCCATAATCTATCAGCAGTACACAATAGTTTCAAAATCCTATGAACAGCAACTGTGAAACACCTCCAAAATGAGGAATTACACTTGTGTTCCTACAAATTACAGATAAAGACTTACTATATGTAAGTTCAACAGTAAAGTTGGAATCTTCTGGCCCATATCCAAGAAAAGCATTGGAATATTGCTCCTCTGGTATGTCACGTTTTCTCAACAGCTTCATTCCCAAACACTCAGTATAGAACCTGCATATGAAAACTACTACTTAGCTATCTCTAGAACACTGCATCATAGAAATCTATTTTCTGAAAAGAGACGCATACTTTATAGTCTTGTCCAAGTCCCCAACACGATAGACAACATGAAGCATTCTTCGTTTATCATCTTTCACCCATTCCAAAGGATTTTCCTCAGCAATAGCAGCACCTGCTTGTGACAAATCAGCAACTGGGGCAGCCTCTACAGGTTTCCCCTCTCCTCTCAGCAATTGAGATGCTTTTGCCCCTAATATTTGTGACTGAGGAAGAGCTGGAGAACCACCCCAAAGCCACAATTACAATTCATATTAAAACCCGATACACAGTCAACATAAAGCTATGAATTCATTCAAACCAAGTTCCCTACTTTGCAAAATTCCTCACACAGCACAAGGTTTCGTATGTTGAACATTGTATAGTTCTCAGTTAAATCATGCAAAGTTCACGTCTTTGCAACATTCCAATGAAAAAAGCATCCAGCTTTCCTCATCTCTCTCCTCAAGCAAACTACATTGCAGAATTCGGCAACAGCTAACCCCTTTTTGGTAAATTCAATGAACAAAAACGAAGTATCAAGCTATGAAAAACCACAAAGCTCCGATTTTTACATGCCATGAAATCACACATTCAACGTTACAAGCATACATTGCACATTTTGGATAAAGTTCTGTTGCTATAAACCAAAAATGAATCACAATGTCCAAACCCATCAAACCAAGAAGAAATAAACAAAAAGTAAAACAGGGTTTTAGTGGAAATGAGAAGAGAATATTACCAGAGCCAAGGTGAAAGAGAGCGAGTCTTCGAGAAGTGGAACAGTAGGAAGAAGCAGAGTTTCGGACATCAAAGAACCTCAAGGAAGGAGATGGCTTACGGGCAATGGAACAAGGCCTTAAGAGATTGAGAGTGACCGATAAAGACGCCATTATTGGGGTTGTATTGGTTTGGTTAGATATTTCACACTCTCCTCTGCAGCATTTGTGTGTGTCTCTGTGTTTCGCTCATTCCGAGCTCTCGCTCTTTCTGTTATCTGAATGTTGGACAAGATATTAATCATATTATATATGTATCCCTCCTGCGGTAATTTGGGCCTTGTATGTTATATATATTTGGGCTATATGATTTTGTCGGGCCTTTCTGCCGACGCATTCGTTTGGACCTAGAATTATCTTATTGGGTTTAAGACTCTTTTAATCAAAGCATGCTCGGAAGTCTAAAATGCATGATTGTTTCATGGGCTAAATGAGACTGTTAAATAAGTAGTCAAGTTTAGTTAATATTGTGTTTGGTGTTACTGAGTATTAAAATAAATGAGCTTACGTAACACCTTATTTTACATTTTGGCCTCTTTAGATAGTGTTATTGTGCGTACTCAAATATGTCATCTTTAACTAATATCATCATTCTAAACCATAAACTAAACAAACTACCTTCTAATCTCATGCAACATCAAACATGGGTTAATATTAGTATAACTTAAGACACCCCACATAAGCACATGACAGTCTTAAAAAATAAGGAGGTCTAATGTAGTCCTGAGTACCAAACGTGCAAGTGTGTTTGGATACAGGTGAATTTTCAAAAATTTAATTAAAATAATGAATTTTCAATTTCTTAGGACTATTTATTCCGTTTGGATTCTTATCCCGTGAAATAATTGTGAAATTTAGGAGCTTAAATTCCCGATTTGAATTCCTTGCAAAATAAGCATCGTTTGTCAATTTCTTTACATACAAATTCTTGTCATTTTAAAACTTTACATCATGGGTTTAAGGGCAGCCGCACCGGCCCTTCTTAAAAAAAACTCTACATCATGAAATCCAAATAATGAAATTCTCAATTAATGAAATTTAAATTCATAAAATTGTAATTCTTATATTTTAAAATTTTTATGAAAATTAAAATTATTTTATCTAAACACAACATTAAGGATAAGGATAGGTGAAGAAAGAAAATGGGAATGATGGAGGAGTGGATATTGGCAATGAAATACGATAAGGAAGAGTGGTGGAATCATGATGAGCAACAAGACAAAGTGGTGAGTTTGATTGCTCTCAGCCTTTTACCATCCAGCAACCTATGCACTTCATAGTCACGAGATGGAGCGATCACACCAGGAATAATTCATCGAATTCTATTGGAGCTCTTTGGCTTTTGCAACACAATAATGTAGCATGATATGTATGAATATTCCATAGTTTTGATGAATGCATGCAAATGATGCAATACGGCACGACCTAGATATTCAAATGTCATCTCGATCGGTTTGATATATGTGGCTTCAACTTAGTACATGATTTGAGAATCGAACCCATGGTTATGCAAGATCATTGAATCGTTTACTTAGACCAATAATTGAAACTTTATTATTCAAATGTCAATCGTGACAGAAGATATAGTAAAGAAAGGAAAGTGGAAGAAGCTAGAGAACACAGAAGCTTAGCGCACTCGGAGAAACATACTCATTTGAATATGACATATCTATTCGCAGCTAAACAGCTTTCAGTGATGATGGGATGTAGAGGGTATGGCATGCACTGCACGATCAAACTCCGGCCTTTAACTTTTCTTTGGAATCGAATAATGTAAGCCAATATAGGCCAGGCTATAGTGGAATAACACATGCATCTATAATTACATCAACAATTATATCGATCATCAGGGTCACCTTCGATAGTTCGATTCATACTTTTATGAGCACAATTTAGATCCACTGTTTAGTAGTTTGAGATTTATTTTGTTGGTACGTAAATTATGATCGATAATATACTCAAGTGGTTCATGCATATATGAACTTGTCTTTGTCTTGAAGTGTTTGGTGTGGATCCATCAAATCAACAATGTATATGCTCGATCTGTATCTAATATTTTAGCATTTCTTCATAATTAAACAGCTGTTTTGACTTATTGTAACGAAGAATATGAAAGTCATGAAGTTGCTGATGTTCATTTTAGGGTTTTTATACAATAGGTAGATCAGATGGCCGGATAGTAAACTCAAAACATGTGTTGCAGATTGTGATCAGTTGTGACTGGATCTATCACAAGCTAGGTAGGTTAAAACGAAATCAAGGATTGGAATCGAATAATAACCTGAAACTGGTATATGGTTAAGGTTCAGATCTGTTTCACTTTCAATGTAACCAAAGAAAGAAACTATACAGAACCTATCAAAAAAGCATCATGCATCATGATCCATAAATATATTTATCATTTTTGATTTATCCCTTCGGATTTCTTTCGGTTTCAGATCTAGATAGTTGTATATATTACCATGTGATCAGTTAAAGCCTGGAAATTCAAGTTTGCTAGTCTCGTATAGTCGTATATATCCAACAAAGCATACAGTCATGCACTGCCAGAAGCAAATAGAGCCTAGCTCATTTAAATATACTCAGATACGATGGCAAAATAGGAAATACATTCTGATTCTATGGATTTGAGAGTCAATAAGATCGAGGTAAATTCCCATATAAATAGGATACTTCGTTGTGCAAAGCAACCCCAAAGCTAAAGGTAACAGAGGGTGCTCTTGATTTGCAGAGACCCTCGATCATCAGGCAAATTCGATCAATAAGTTATCTAAAACATGGCAAAAATAGCGTTTGGAAGCACCAGTGAGGCTGCAAAGCCAGAGGTCTGGAGGGCGCTTATCGTCGAGTTTGTCACCACCTTTCTCTTCATCTTTGCTGGTGTTGGATCAGCCATGGCTACTGGTAAATCTATACTCTAAATGATCATATCTATCTATAAAAGCTACTCGCATAGTTTTGGTAACTCATTTCTGTTCTTGGTGTGCAGATAAGCTAGGAGCAGATACAACTGTGGCATTGTTTTTCATAGCTATCACGCATGCCCTAGTCGTGGCGGTGATGATATCCGCCGGCCACATTTCCGGTGGTCATCTTAACCCCGCAGTCACTCTCGGCCTCCTCGCCGGCGGTCACATCACCCTCTTCCGATCCGTGCTTTATTGGATCGATCAGTTGTTAGCAGCTGCCGCATCTTGTTACCTTCTAAAGTATCTTACCGGTGGATTGGTAAGTCCAAAATTCATATATTAACTTATATTTACTGTGACTGTGGATGAGAATTAGCCAACTGTGGCATCCAAAACTAAGGTAGTAACAAAAGAAATGAAATGACACTTAAAGAAAATATCAAACGTCTTTGCATATAATCTCATAATTAACAGTGAAACATTTTGTATAATCTCACATAAAATCAACTTTTGGTTTTTCTGAAATTAGAAGCGTCATTTCTAGTCAGATTTGAAGAAAGTATACACTTATTTTATTTCAAACTTGGTTGTTTTTTTTTTTTTTTTTTTTTGTAACTGATTCATCCTTGGTTTTCAAACATCACTATTTTTAAAGTTCTCATAATTTAATTTGAGGTATTTTGTGGCAGACTACTCCAATTCATTCACTTGCAAGTGGAGTTGGCTTCTCCCAAGGTGTGATATGGGAGATCATCTTGACATTCTCCTTGCTATTCACGGTCTACGCTACGATGGTGGACCCTAAGAAAGGATCTCTTGATGGGCTGGGCCCAACTCTCACTGGGTTTGTAGTGGGCGCCAACATCCTAGCCGGCGGCGCCTTCTCAGGGGCTTCAATGAACCCGGCAAGATCTTTTGGGCCTGCTCTGGTGAGCTGGGACTGGACCGATCATTGGGTCTACTGGGTTGGGCCTCTCATCGGTGGTGGGCTCGCTGGCTTCATCTATGAGAGTTTCTTCATCGAGAGGCCACGTAGTTACCAACCCATCCCCGTAGCGGATGATGCTTAAGTAGAATTACTATACTTCGTTTGAATCGTTTCTGATGATTTCAATCTCCTATACTAAGCATCCTGCTATTCCTTTTTTTCTATTTTTGTTCTTGGGTTACCTATGCAAGATTTAGATTAGAACTTCCAATAATCATTCTATGCTATTTTTATTCTCTCTTTTTCCATTTTCGCCGTCTCAATGTTCAATTGTTCATGGATGAGGTTTTAGGAGCTTCAGTTCATCAATTTTAGAAGCTGTGCTAGCTACAATTAGGTTTGGCTTATGTCGAGTGTTTTACACTTTAGTCACAATCATTGATTGAACCATACTCTTTAAATCTATTAGAAGTTTTCTAACAAAAATAGGTAAATGCGATATAACAAACTATATTACCAATTTCATAGATACCCTAATATCAATATCGCTATAAAGCCGTAACACCTAAATTACGATAAATGATCAAATGTGCACTCACATTGTGATTAATGGATGTCATCTCTAACCCATTTAGAGAAAAAAGAGAGAGGGGATAAAATAAAATAAAAAACATAGATTAGAGAAAGAAAAGATGGTTGGAACTACAAAATTTGGTAACAAATTAAAGGTTGCAACACTTGCACTCGACAACAAAGATCTGTTTCCAATAACAACTACTCTGAAAATCACCTACCGAAAATGTCTACCGATGGAGCAGCTTCCTCTCAATCCATGAAGGAGACAACACAGTCCTGGTCTCACATTCCATCCTCGATCCCATTGTTCCTCCGATCCATATGAGAGTTCAACCACATTCCCTCTTCCGGCGAGACCTTAACCCTCCACACCTTAAAAGTCTGATCCAAACTCGCACTATAAACCAGAAACCCTTTCACAACTGTGTCAATCTCTAAACAAGCAGCCAAACACCTCACAGGGCCTCTATGCCCCTCTAACACAGCCAAACACTCATGAAAACAACCCTCTTCTTCCCTCCTCCAAACCCTAATTGTAGTATCCTCTGATCCACTGAATATCAACTTCTCAATGGCCACTAAGCACATAACAGAAAAATGGTGGCCTTGTAAAAACCCACCATGGTTAAACCTGTGTGTCAGTTTCTCCTTCTCCCAAAAGTTAATGGTTCCATCTGAAGAACCAGAGTAGAGGAAGCAAGAGTTGGATGATACGTTTAAGGCTATGGCGTTTATAGGGTGGTGGGAATTTGGGAATTGGGATTTGAGAGTCATGGTGAGAGTGTGAGAGTTTTCTCTGAATACCCTTCTCCAGATTTTGACAGAACCATCTGAGGAGCAAGTGAAAACGCACCCATCATCTTGGTTCACCACTATTGCATTCACATTGTCTTCATGCGCCACAAATGAGTCCACACAGTGATTGGTTATAAGTCGCCACGCTTTGACAGTTCTGTCATGGGAGCCAGTATAGACAAGACCATCGGTTTGATAATATGCCAAGCAGGAAATGCATTCTTTGTGTTGCTGTTTGGTGTTTGTAAATCTTGAAAATAAAGTGAACGAGCTTGTTTTAGGGAAAGAAGAGACCTTTTTGGACTTGAAAATGTGATCTGTGACCGTGAAGTTCCACATTCGGATTTTGTGGTCTTTGTGTGCAGTGAAGAGCATGTTGCCATGAACTGCAATGGCTCGTACCTCACCTGAAGTAGCCTTGAGACATCCGTATTCATTGTGGTCTGGTTGTCTCCACACATGGATTCGGGTACTCTCTGAGCCAGCAAAGACCACTCCTTGCTGCTTTGAGACTGCAATGGAGGAGATGGAGCCTTCGGGGCGATAGAGGGATGCAATGCATTGGTAAAGGAGTGAAGGAGATGGGGTTTGGTGAGGGGAGAGGGTCCATGGGGACTCCGGGCTTGGGGGTGGCATTAGTGTAAGCATTGTAGTTATGTAGGGGCTTGAAGACATTGAAGGGCTGAATTGGAGATCTTCATCATCATACACTTCGTCATTGGTGTTGATGTTATGGAGGTCATTGGGCGACTCTAGTACAATATTTCTTTCGGTGTCTATTAAGCGAAACAGAGAATTCCTGCGGTAGAATTCTAACTCCATGCTTGAATATGGAGGGTTTAGCAGGAAGGTGATGTATGCATTTTGAAGGTGTGCTGACTGCTAAGAAGGAGAAGCTGGACCATTTATGTGACTGTACATTATGCCTCAGTTTGTTGGTTTCGAGATTAAATCTTTTATGGATGAGGGTAGTTTGAAATAGCAATCTGTTAGGTAGGTTCATACTTCTAATCTTGATATTTCTTCCAACCCCACCTTCCCTTTGCCTGTAAAATTAATGCAGGTTTGAAGGCCTTAGAGGAGGAATATGTATAGTAGCTAGGCACACATACTAAAAGTAAAAAACTCAGCAATGTTTGCTGGTGTGTTTTAATTTAATTTCTACATATATAGTAGCTGCAGCACCTGTTGTTGGGAAAATTCGATACTGTAGAACTCAACTAAGTATCTTCATTTTTATTTCCATCTTACAATCTTACATTGACTCGATAAAAATACATACTATTATTCCAGAAAATGTTGTAATTGAAACTTCATTTTATTTTTCTGGTGTGACATGGAGAAATTCATAGCTACACCAGACCATATACGGTATGTGGGAAGTATGGGATCCCCGGCCGGAGACAACATTAACAATTCTAAGATTGACACGCCGGCATGGACACAAAGGTTCCATGAAAACCATACGGCACCCGTTGTGGCATTGTAAGTGTCGCAATCGCTTCACCTCCAAAATCCTGTGCATCAATGATATGAACCTGCAAGTTTTCATATCAGGAAATGTTACTTGCACTAGCTATATATAATGCTTTTCGTGCATATACACTAAATATGTATAGACCTGAGAACTCACTTGGGTCACATCAGTTCCTTCATTGTGAACAAAAGTGATAATCCAGCCATCATCTTCCTTGATGCCTCCAATTCTTGGGACAAAAACACTCCCACTGCAAAAGTTGTTGTCCTCAAACTTATGATATTCCACCTTTGGCAACAAGTTCCCACCCCTTCCCTCCTTATAAAATTATGAGCGCATCAAAAGTTACTGGTTTTATAATCGATACAGAAATGATATGGTAAGATAGTTATTTTTTCTAGTCAATATATAAATTGCTTACCCCAAACTTTGTAGAATTTGATTTCTCCAGATATATTTTGGCAAGGGATCCATATTTAGTCATGCCTATTCAAAGAAGATCTTAATTCTGGATTTGATCGATCATCAATTGGATAGTTTTTTAGTTAAGCCAAACAGTTTTTAGAATTTCTTACCACATAAAGAGCTTGCCCTGGAATCAATGACCTGAGTGTATCCATACTTGTGTTTTAAACCAGTAAATTGTTCATTGATGAAAGGGAAATCCATCGAGTATTCAGACCCGGTTAGCTTCCTCTCCTCAACTTCTCCAGATAACATGTTCAATCTCCATTCATATAGATGAGTAAATAGATATCCAACCTCTGCAGAATCATGATGATCACCAGCAAAGTTGAACCCCTTGGAGAACCATTCATAAGTGCCACTGTCAGGACCTGGCGCAATGGATGTGAGAGCCCTACAGCCCCTTACTATAACCTGTTAACAAAAAGATGGATTAATCAAGAAAACCATACCAATTTGATATAAGTGAGTTCTGTATTTTAATTACCTGATTAGCATCCTCAAAGCAATTGAGAATGTGAAATGTGCAATTGGTCTGCACCTCAAACCATTTGACAGACTCTGCATCACCATAACGAGGCATGACCCCGATTCTCGCGCACTCTTCCTTTACATACTTCATAAATCTATAATATAGTGTTAAGAATTATTTGTGTAACTCCTACAGTGACTATGGTTTAGCTACTTGGTGATGATTGATCTTGATCTTTAAGCAATATAAATTAAGATTGACAAAAAAAATTAGTTAAGGAATAGAAAACCAAATGCATGCAATAATCAATTACTTACTCGCCTCCCATGATGAGTCTCTTGAAATCCATTGTGAGAGGATGATCAATGATTACATTGTACCTAATGTAACAGCCAAAAAAAAATCTCTGAATTTACTAAATGTATCAACTATGAGTAAACCGTTTAAAATCGTCATTGATACAATATTGGTAACTAGAGCGAGAACTACTACTATACAATGCAACTTACTGTGGTGTGACTCCTATATCATGACTGAACACACTTCTTTTGAATTTGAGATCAACCTTGTGCAGCACTTTCTTTCCGTCAGCTGATGGAAGTGATTAACAAGCAATTGATCATGTATTAGCTACTTAAATTGAAGCAATTACAATAATCACGCACACCGATGATCACATCGAGTGCATACCAGAGATGACCCCCAAAACATAGTAAGGTTTCCTTGCATCTGTTCCCATCACGACTAACTCTCCGGAGTTTGGAGCTTTCGGTATTGATCGATCGTGTACCATAGAGTGGATGAAGTAAAACATTTAGAATCAATGATTTAACTAAGAGAAGATTACTAATCAAACAAGGTTTACCTTTGGATGACTTGTGAAACGTCGATCCCAAGTTCCATTGACATCCCAATTACAAACGGTTTCCAAAGTGGAAATGTCCACCTATTGAGGCACATAGGTCTCATCATTCGCGTAAAACTTCCCTGAATGCTCAAAGACACTGGTGTTGCTCGTGCGTTTATTGACGGTCCCAAATCTCAACTGCATACAAAGTATACATCGTTCAGAGAATAGGTTTTCATCGATCTTTACACACACCAGAATACTATGAAAATGGGAAAATAAATCAATTAGTCACCGAATTTAGGAGAATTGCTGCAATGGTTGCTGGACTGTCTCCTGCTGTGGCAGGTAAGAAGCCTGGTTTATTTAGTTGAGTTTCTATCTTGAATGTCTCAGTCTCAACATATCTATTCTTATACGAGATCACCCAGCTATCACGGTCATCGTCTCTTTTGAAGTATAGGGCATGGAGCATTCCTTCTCCCTCTACCCAAGTATGGTGTGATTCTCCAAAGATCGACACTGCTGATTTCAGACCTCCAAACAAAGGATTACCACCTGCATGCAGTACGTATCATAAGATTAAGTATAGCTCGAACGAGTAGTCAAGTAATTTCATATTATTTTCAGTTTACCTACTCTAAAGGATTAATAGAGATAAAGAGTAAATTAAATTCTGTGCAATTAATATATCATTTGTATTGTATGCATATATGCAAGGCTTGCAGCTGGCTTATGTTTATGTGCTTTTGCATGTACGTCGTATACCATTTCTGATGAAGACACCCTCAGCAAAATCAGCAGGAATTTCTCCTGAAGTGCAGGTAACCTCAACAAGTTCTCCGATTTCTTCAACTGGTAAAAAGTTTTTCTGCAAGCACACTGTATTTATATAAGGGAAGAGTAAATTGATTAAAAGGAAGACAAACTAATAAGTTTGTGAGAAGAGATTAATTGAGAAACCCAGAACCAGCTTTCTGCAAAAATAGAATGAAATCACAGAATACCTCTACTAGCTAGCTAGAGATTAAATCTCAAGTGATGAAGTAATATCTATAATCCCCATATATGTATAGTTTGAACAATGAAACATACATGTATCTAAATATAGAGAGCCCTTCTAGTGAGGACCCTTAAATTGAGGACTTTTCGGTTTATGGTTTAAAAGACCCAATTTTCGATTACATTTTGACATCTTATCCGTTCAGTTTTTAGGTTTATATGAGTAGATCATTTCTACAAATTTTCACCCAAATTAGTGTTCGTTAAGATAACAAACTAGATCAAATTAATGGACGAACCAAATCTGTCAAATATGAACCGTTCAAGTTCATAATTAATAAATCATACTTATGAATGTCTTAACAATTTTCAATATAGCTGAAAATTTGAAGAAATAATCTACTCAAAAATACCTATAAACTGAACGGTCAAAATGTAGATATAACATTAAAAGGTGGGATAAGCCGAAAAGTCTTCGCTAAGTCCTCAACTTAAGGGTCCTCACTAGAAGGGTTTCCTCTAAATATATATATAGCTGGAGGAGCAATATATGATTAATTGTGGGAGTGAAAATAACAACCTGAGATGGGAGTGACGGTACATCAACAAACTGGAATAGGGAGTCCACAACTGCTTCCAACAATTTCCCCGAAGTGTTTTTCATGGTTTTTAAGACATCCACCTTCCTCGGAAGCAATTGCAGCTGGAACTCTTTGAAGAAAGGCTGCATATATGAACGATGGATCTGATCAAATAACATATATAAACGTACATCAGAAATTAACACATAACTGCATGCTGATAATTAATCGCTGCATGATATGTATGTATTACCTTGACTGTTGAAGAAAGAGAGGTTTTAAGATGATTGAAGCCGTGGGAGCTGAGTCGGCTTTGAACTGACCCGTTTACATGTAAGGCATTATAAGAAGAGATTGCCATTGTAATTTCCCTTTATCAATTATCTCCTTAATATGGATGAGAAGTTGAGTGCTCGCTTCTATATATATAGACAGGAAACTAGCTAGTACTTCTGAAGTTCTGATGATGGTATCAAAATGGTGCCTGATACCTGATTACTCTAATCTTCTCAGTTAACATCTGAGTCGTCTCGATTGCTTAATAAGTCCTTTTGGAGTTTTATGCATGTCTTTTTTAATTTACACATAAGAACGTGCATGTATGTGATTCTTTTAACAAACACAGACACTGTTTATATTTGAATTTGGTTATATTTTAAGTCTATAAATCTATAATATGATCAAGTTGAAAGGAATCAAAACATGTCGCGATGCATAACTCCATCCCTACATAGTTGTTTGAGAATTGTCTTTACGTGCATGAGCTTCACCTTCAGAATCATGTGCATCAATGAGTTTCATATAAAAAGATGTTCGTCTTTCTTTACACATGAATCGAGTGCATGTGATTTTAATTTATAGAGATCGACAAATCAACTAGGAGTGATCTATGTATCTTGAAGCTGTGCTAATTAAGAAGGAGAAGTTCACGTACTGTACATTATGCATTAGTTTGGTGGTTTTAAGATTAAATCTTCTATTGATGAGGAATAGTTTGATATAATAGCAATCTGTTAGTTAGGTAGGTTCATATTTGTAACCTTAATATATATATATATAAAGAGATTTTCTCAGCTGCGGACGTCCGCACCGATTTTTTTGTGCGGATTTTCATTTTTGCACCACTTTCCGATCGAATTTCCTCAAACTTCCTTCTAGACATATCTAGATCATCTTGTGTAGATCATCTCTGTCTAATTTTAGCCAATTTGGTGATCGTTAAGGCCCTCAAAATCGAAAAACAAATCTGACGGACTGAATTCTGTCCGATTCAGGTATATAATAGAAAAACGCAAGTTTGAGGGCCTTAACAATCACCAAATTGGCTGAAATTTTGCAGAGATGATCTACACAAGATGATTTAGATATGTCTAAAAGGAAGTTTGAGGAAATTCGATCGGGAAGTGGTGCAAAAATAGAAATCTGCACCAAAAACTTTGGTGCTGACGTCCGCACCAACGGTTTTGGTGCGGATTTCCATTTTTGCACCACTTTCCGATCGAATTTCTTCATCTCCACTGTCTAGTATCTAGA
>NC_020492.1:21825241-21828790 GCF_000184155.1 Fragaria vesca subsp. vesca | reverse complement strand
GTTTTCCGGCGAGATCACCCAAAACTTCAAACAAAGTCGATCTCGCCGGAAACTGGAAAAAAACGGACTCGCCGGGGAGGGAAAATGGTCGGGGACACTGCTGGAGTCTTCTGGGGTGGAGGCGCGCCGTCGCCGGCGCTAGACGGTGGAGAACGGATGGACGTCCGCACTTTAAGCCGAGTGCGGACGTCCGCTCTATATCCTTTATATATATATATTTATTTATATATCTTAACCTGGTGTGTATTAATATATCGCTACATATATAGTAGTTGCAGCACCTTCTGTTGGGAAAATTCGATGAGGTAGAACAATACTTAATGTGGTCATTTTTATTTCCATCTTACATTGACACGATAAGAAAAGATACTACACTAATTATTCTCTAAAATGGGGTAACAGAAACTTGGTTTTATTTTTCTGATCTGACATGGAGAAATTCATGGCTACACCAGACCATATACAGCAAGTCGGAAGTATGGAATCCCCGGGCCCGGAGACAACATTGACAGTTCTAAGATTGACAAGCCGGCGTAGACACAAAGGTTCCATGAAAACCATAGGGCACCCGTTGTGGCATTGTAAGTTTCGCAATCGTTTCACCTTCAAAATCTTGTGCATCAATGATATGAACCTGCAGGTTTTCATGTCAAGAAATGTTACTTGCACTAGCTAGCTATAATGCTTTTCGTGCATATACACTAAATATGTATAGACCTGAGAACTCACTTGGGTCACATCAGTTCCTTCATTGTGAACAAAAGTGATAATCCAGCCATCATCTTCCTTGATGCCTCCATTTCTTGGGACAAAAACACTACCACTGCAAAAGTTGTTGTCCTCAAACTTATGATATTCCACCTTTGGAAACAAGTTCCCACCCCTTCCCTCCTGATAAAATTATGAGCTCATCAAAAGGTACTGGTTTTATAATCGATACAGCAATGACAAAGTAAGATAGATAGTTATTTTTTCTAGTTAATATATAAATTGCTTACCACAAACTTTGTAGAATTCGATTCCTCCAGATATATTTTGGCAAGAGATCCATATTTGGCCATCCCTATACAAAGAAGATCTCGATCAACTCTCAAGTCCATCGATCATCAGTTGCATAATTTTTTCAGTTAAGCCAAACAATTTTTAGAATTTTTTACCACACAAAGAGCTTGCCCTGGAATCAATGACCTGAGTATATCCATACTTGTGTTTTAATCCAGTAAATTGTTCATTGATGAAAGGGAAATCCAAGGAGTATTCAGACCCGGTTAACTTCCTCTCCTCAACTTCTCCAGATAACATGTTCAATCTCCATTCATATAGATGCACAAACAGATATCCAACCTCTGCAGAATCATGATGATCACCAGCGAAGTTGAACCCTTTGGAGAACCATTCATAAGGGTTTCGGCTGCCGTCAGCACCTGGTAGAAAGGATGTGAGAGCCCTACATCCCCTCACTATAACCTGTTCTCGTTTTTCATTAACAAAATACTTTTGATTAATCAAGAAAGTATACCATGCCAATTGCATAAGAGTGAGTTCTGTATTTTAATTACCTGATCATCATCCTCAAAGCAATTGAGAATGTGAAATGTGCAATTGGTCTGCACCTCAAACCATTTGACAGACTCTGCATCACCATAACGAGGCATGACCCCAATTCTCGCGTACTCTTCCTTTACATACTTCATTAATCTATACACAGTGTAAAGAATTAGTTAGGCAACTCCTAGAATGACCATAATTGATGATGCATGGTTGATCTTGATCTTTCAGCAATATTTCAACAAATAAGATTGACAAAAAAGCTAGAAATTAAAGAAATACAAAACAACATGCAATTGATTACTTACTGGCCTCCCATGACGAGTCTCTTTACATCTACAATGAGAGGATGATCAATGATTACATTGTACCTAACAACCAGTAACCGTTTAAAATCGTCAGTGATATATACATTGGTAACTAGAGAACTACTATATCATGTAACTTACTGTGGAGTGACTCCTATGTCATGACTGAGCACACTTCTTTTCAAGTTGAGATCGACCTGGTGCACTTTGTTTCCATCAGCTGAAGTAATTAACAAGCAATATTGATCATGTATTAGCTGCTACTATAATTGAAGCAACTACAATAATCAAATGATCACCAATGATCGACCAGATCGATCGAGTGCATACCAGAGATGACCCCCAAAACATAGTAAGGTTTCCGTGCATCTGTCCCCATCACGACTAACTCTCCGGAGCTAGGAGCTTTCTGTATTGATCGTCGTGTACCATAGAGTGAGTGAAGCATATAGAATAATTCAAAGTATTCAAATAGCGATTTATGACAAAGAGAAGATTATTAATCAACCAAAACGTACCTTTGGATGACTTGTGAATGGTCGATCCCAAGTTCCATTGACATCCCAATTACAAACGGTTTCCAAGGTGGAAATGTCCACCTCCTGAGGCACATAGTTCTCTGCAATAGTGTAAACCTTCCCTGAATGCTCAAAAACATTGGTGTTGCTCATGTGTTTATTGACTGCCCCAAATCTCAACTGCACGCAACAAAGTATATATGCATATGAAATATCCAAATTAGGAAAGAAGGGAATAACCGATCAGATCCTAATAGGTTTTCATCGATCTTTACACACACACACACACACCAGAATCGAAGTATTATGACAATGAAAAAATTAAATCAATTAGTCACCGAATTTAGGAGAAATGCTGCAATGATTGCCGGAGCATCTCCTGCTAGGGCCGGTAAGAAGCCTGGTTTATTTAGTTTAGTTTCTATCTTAAAAGTCTCAGTCTCAAGATATCTATTCTTATACGAGATGACCCAGCTACCACGGTCATCGTCTCTTTTGAAGTATAGAGCATGGAGCATTCCTTCTCCCTCTACCCAAGTATGGTGTGATTCTCCGAAGATCGACACTGCTGATTTCAGACCTCCAAACAAAGGATTACTACCTGCATAATTAAGTACGTATATTAAAGATTAAGTAGCTAGAATGAGAAGTCTAGTAATTATACATAAGATTAATTTCAGTTTCCAGGGATCGAATAGAGATAGAGAGTAAATTAATTTCTGTGCAATTATATATATCATTTGTGTGCATATGTAGGGCTTGCAGGCTTATGTTTAATTTTATTTCGTTTATGTTCAGAATGAACGATCCTCATGTTGTGCTTACGCATGTACGTATACCATTTCTGATGAAAACACCCTCAGCAAAATCAGCAGGAATTTCTCCTGAAGTGCAGGTAACCTCAACAAGTTCTCCAATCTCTTCAACTGGTAAAAAGTTTTTCTGCAAGCACACGATCGATTATAACATATTACATACATGTGGTAGACTACAACTACTTGTGGGAGTGAAAAAATCAACCTGAGATGGGAGTGACGGTATATCAACAAATTGGAACAGAGAATCCACAACTGCATCCAACATTTTCCCCGAAGTGTTTTTAATGGTTTTTGAGACATCCACCTTCCTCGGAAGCAATCGCTGGAACTCTTTGAAGAAAGGCTGCATATATATAT
>NC_020492.1:21781413-21825221 GCF_000184155.1 Fragaria vesca subsp. vesca | reverse complement strand
ATATATATATATATATATATATATATATATATATATATATATATATAATCAAACACATGTAAATTAAATCGATGGATCTGATCAAAGAACATATATGAACATCAGAAATTAAGCCCACATAATTAACTGCATGCTGATCATTGACTTACAGATCGCTGCATGATATGTATGTATTACCTTAACTGTTGAAGAAAGTGAGGTTTTGAGATGATTAAAGCCGTGGGAGCTGAGTCGGCTTTGAATTACAATTAACCCGTTTACTTGTAAGGCATTATAAGAAGAGATTGCCATTGTAATTTCCCTTTATCAACTATAGCTATCTAGCAAGCTAGCTCCTTAATTAATATGGATGAGAACTCGTTTCTATCTATATATAGATAAATTGCCAAAGTACTTCTGAAGTTCTGATGATATAAACAACGACCAAAAATTAAAGTCTGATTAATCTAATTATATCTTCTCAGTTAACACCTGAGCTAGTTGTCTCGATTGCTTAATTAGTCCTTGGCATAAAACCTGCATGTATGTGATTCTTTTAAGTTTTAACAAACACAGACACTGTTTTATTTGAATCTGCATATATTTTAAAACTAAAATATCGTCAAGTTGAAAGGAATCAAACCTTGTCGCGATGCATCACTCCATTCAACATTAAGTTATTCGCTGTTTTATTAAGTTATTCCTCTTTGGTCTTAGAATGTTAATGTTGTCTTTCGAGTGTAAAACAGCGACAAACGTGACTCGTGGATTCATCTTTGTACTGATATTATCTCAACTTAACCACCTTTAAGGTGTTTTTTAAGATGTTGGGTTTTAATCACAAAAAACCTCAGTACAATTGGATAAGATTCATCCACTTATAAGTTATATTTTATTTGTCACTTTTCTGATGTGGGATCTATTCATCTCCAATACTTCAACACCGAGATCTCTCAATATCAACATTAACATTCTAAGATCAACAAACTGACGTCTCCTAGCTAGGTTAGGTTTCATTGTTTCAAACCCTAATTAAAAAAGAAAAAAAAAGAATCAACAAGTTGGCATCGACTTAAAACTAGCTAGCATGAAAATCATAAGACACCTGACATCGACGTAAGTTTCACAATAGCTTCACCTTCAAACTCTTGTGCATCACTGATACGAACTTGCAAATTAAATTTTCATATTAAGAAATGTTCCTATTTCTTTACACATAAGATCGAATCGAGACCGATCGAGTGCATGTAATTTTAAAGAGATCGACAAATTAACTCTCTGTTTATGAATTCATATATGCATGCATTAGAAAACCTTCTTTTGACAACTTGAAATTTTAATTTTTTTTTTTTTTTGAGTAAACGGGTATGGGACTAATATCGCAATAATTGGAATATTTACGGTAACTGAAGTTTGTACAACCCTATGAAACCAACACAATAATAAAACCCCCACTAGCTTGAACACTAGGCATATCTTATGGTTTCATAATATTGTATATTCTAGATGATATGAATCGAAAGTTCAAACTTCGCAATATTGTATCACTACAAACTTATGTGCATGGTTGTTTGAGAATAGTCTATACATGCATATGTAGGATCCCCCTTTTGTCTGGTTTGTTTTCAGTTTCTTTTGCATCTCAATTCATCATCAGTTTTTATCTGCATCTTCTCGTTTTATGATTTTATGGTTACCTTTACCTATGGCCAAACCGATAGATATCTATTACATGCTCACGTACAACACCCATGTATGTGACATATGGACAGTAACCTCCATATATATATAGATCACAGCATCTACAACGTTGTATATATCTATGCACATACTGATACAAATTGAGATTAGGTGTTCGTTGAAGTTGGCATGAAAGCTCCATGAAATCCATATGGAACTCTGCAGGGTAACGCAATTTTGGCAACAGGTTCACTGCAAAACTCCTTGGTGTCAATAACATAAACCTGCAGCAGTAGTATGAAAAGTAATGAGATCGAATAAGTATATAAACCTTAGCATAACTCGACCAGTTTGTATATACAGACTTACTTGAGATATATTGGTATCTTCATTGTGAACAAAAGTAATAACCCATCCATCATCTTCTTCTACTTCTTCAAAACTAGTACCAGCCCTACTACTATCACTTTGCTTTGGGACAAATGCAGCTCCGCTACAAAAGGTGTTCTCCTCAAACATATGTCTTTCTACCTTTATTTCCTCATTTTCTAATCCCCCTTCTCTCTAGTGATCCAAGCAATAAGAGAATTATCATTAATATGGGATGCCAAAGAATATTTAGAGAACATTATTCAACATATATGCATGTATATAGACCAAAGATGATCTTAATTACCTCAGCAGGCTCTTCAAAATGTAGCTTAGCTATACCACTATACTTGAGCGACCCTGAAACAAAAATGATCATTAGTAACTAGTGATGTGATGAGAACAAATCAGAGAGTAAATCATATGATTTTAGATAATGTACCCGAAGTCGAGCTCGCAACTGAATCGACAACTTGAGCATACCCGAATCCGTTTTTAAGGCCGGTAAAGCTTCCATTGATCATTGGAAAATCCATAGAAATGTTTTTGCCAGTGAGATATCTCTCCCTTACTTCTCCACTCTCCATGTTTAATCTCCATTCATAAGCATGAGAGTATAATTTACTAGCATCCTCTGCCGTTGAGGTGCCCTCATTATCACTACTACATTCATTACTTGGACCTATAACTGAGTCAAGAGCTTTACAACCCCACACTACAACCTGCTAATGATCAAAACCCGATTAAAGTTTTCATATCAATGTGGATCATTTAGTTAATAAGATTGCAAATAAGCTCATGTAGGTTACAAGTTAATCACCTCTTCACCAGCTTCAAAACTATTGATGATGTGAAATGTGCAGTTGGGTTCAACTTTAAACCACCGGACTGAACTTGCGTCTCCATAGCGAGGCATTACACCAATTCTTGCATATTCTTCCTCATTATACTTTACCAATCTACATAAATGTCAACCAATTAATATCAGGTCGTCAAGAAATTTGCAGAACCCTAATAAACTCTTGATTAGCTATGCTATGCCAAACCTATAGTACAATATATAGGAACACTAACATTCTCAAACGAGAGAACAATTATAAGGCATATATACAAAGGTTGTGCACTCACGGGCCTCCTCCTACGAGTCTCTTTATGTTTATAGTTAGCGCAATATCCATGATCACATTGTACCTGCAAGCCAATGAACTCACATTACTCACTGTCTAACAACTTCAGGCTGGCCTTGATCGCTTAGTTTCTAGAATTCAGTGAAGAAAACTATCTCAGAAATTAATAACAACTCCGAGCTGATGCTACTAACTAGCTTAATATATCAACTACCTTTCTGTAACTCCTATTTCATGGCAAATGCTGCACCTATTGAGTTTGAGATCCGCCTTGTGGATTAACTCTTTGCCATCAGCTGTAAATCAAGTGATTGAAATGTGAGATGGAGATGAAAATACTCTGACTGGTAGCACGTATGCCGGCGGTTTGCAAATAGAAATTAAGTATATATTACCAGAAACTACTCCTACTTCCCAAAAAGGTTCAACCGCGTCCACTCCCATCATGACCAGCTCCCCTGTGCCTGGAGCTCTCTGAGAACATTGAAAAGACACAAGTTACCTAATCAATAATTTTAGTGAAAGTCAAGAGATGTTAATTAGGTACATACCTTCGGGTGGCTGATAAAAGGTCTGTTCCAAGCTCCAGAGACATCCCAATTGCCTAACGTTTCTAGTGTAAGGATATCAATCTCTTGTGGTATGTGATTCTCTGCAACCGAGTAGAACTTCCCCGAATGCTCAAACACATTGGTGTTGCTCAAGTACTTGTTCACTTTTCCAAACCTCAACTGTGGAATCAAGTAAGAATAAGCATGAAAACTAGTTAACTAGTACCATTAAGTAAGGCCTGCAGGCTGCAGTGCCTAACTCTAGGATTGGCCATACGTAAACAACATGTTTCAGAATTTGCTATGACATTTGGAAACCATTTCATTTTGTCTCACATATTAGGTGACAGTCAAAAATTTGCTAAGTCAACACAACAATGTATATATATAAAACCAGATAAGAAAACAGAATCAAATTGAAAGTGCGTAATTAATTAAGTTGATGATGATACATATCTTGCTACTGGATACATTGTTATGGAATAATGAAATGCTGATGATATGTATAATGTTATGCTTACCAAATTGAGTAGATAAGCAGACAAAATGGCCGGCGAGTCGCCACCAATGGCCGGGAGAAAAGAAGGCTTGTTTCTTTGTTTTTCAAGCTTGTAAGTTTCGGTTTCGACATGTCTGTTGTTGTACCGGACCGTCCATCTGCAACCATCACTGCTGACTACGTCGTTCTTCATAAAATACAGAGCATGAAGCATGCCTTCTCCTTCTATCCATATGTGACTTGACCTTCCAAACACCGATTTCGTCGATTTCAATCCTCCAAATAAAGGGTTTGGTCCTGCTCGCAAGCCAAGTGATTATTCCAGATCATGTACTTTTATACATATGTATCCAATTTGGGGATACAATATTCAAGAGCAGTCCTACGTTAAATATTAAGTAAACGGCAGCCATTTTACATTCCTCAGATAAATCCGCAGATACCATTATAGTGGAACGAAACTTCAAAATCTGAAAACCATGACTTGAATATGTTGTACTTGCAAGAAAAACAATCTGATTTGCATATAGAAACACTAATTAAGTTTAATCACTGATATGCTAAGAGAGCACTGACCATTTCTTATGTAGACTCCCTCTGTAAAGTCATCTGGAATTCTCCCGATGATGCTCTTTATCACAACTCCTTCTCCTTCCAATTCATCAACTGGGGCGAAGTTTTTCTGTAATGTGTAACAATTCGATCGAATACACGCACAACATGATCAATCAGAGAGTGCATGCAGCTAGATTGAAACAAACTATAAGAACAAGCCAAGCATAGAATCCATTTTCAATTCTTGAGAATGCTGGTGCTAGCTAGCAGAAAGTAAGGTACCTGAGATGGAAGCAATGGTTGATCAATGAATTCAAACACCGAATCCACAAAGGTGTCCAACAATTTTGCAGAAGCGTTCTGGAAGAGTTTTGAGACATCTATATGCATGGGACCTTGTTGCATTAATCTTCTCAATAACGGCTGCTTCTGGTAATTTCCACATTGATCAATATATAGAGTAAGTATAAGAAGTATCAATAATATAAATCAAGGTTTAGAGTCTAGGATTTTGATAAATTGATGGAGAACAACTCACCGAGATGGCCGAGGAGAGTGTGGTCTTGAAGTACTCGATATTGTCTAGGACAACTGAGGGCTTCTTGTTCTTAACAGAGCAACTCACTTGAAACGCCATAGTCATACTTGATGAACATGAAGTCGCCATTTCTCTCTGCGTCTTCTTCTTCTCTAGTCAAAATATAGATCGAAGTAGTCTGATCTTTGGTTTATTAGTACATTACGTAGGCTTTAGGCTTAAAGACAAATGGATAAGGCTGCACAAATATGACTATAATTATGCGTTTACTGACTCACAGAAAAGCCAAAGGAAAATAATTGTAAGCAAAGGAATCACAATCAAACCCACCTCCCCTAGCCCCTGCCAAAATGCAATGTCATAAGATATTTGCAGCGTATGTTTGTAGACAATTTTTTTCGATGATTATGCTTTTAGACCAGTTAATGTCAACGATTATAATACAACTGGTGATGCTAAAAACAAAAATGGTTACATTCGTATCCATATTTTACAACTGGTTGGTGTAAGAACCTAAGGATCACTGGCTTACAATGGATACAGCAACACCAATCTTTATCATCATTCATCACCAACACCAGTCTTAATCATGATGATATATATAAAATCTGTATTAGCGTCATGTTGAGTTAAATAAGTGAGAAGATTAAGATTCGTTCTCTGTTGATGGCATCTTCCCTTGTCCGATACTGTTTCTGGTTTATGGGTTCAAACTCTCAGAATATGCTTTGGAGCCAACAATGCCGGGCTTATTTTATCCAGACAGGGATAACATACACCAGACAAACAAACGCCGCTTCTCAATGCCCTTTCGTTCCAAATTCTAATAGGAGAAACAGGGAAAACATAGTTTAGCAACAAGTTGTGGTATTACATTGAATTGGAGTTTTCATGGTACATAGACATTCATTTATCGAAGTACACATCTGTAAATCTAGCTATAGGGAATAAACCAGCCTTAGATTAATCAATTGGGAGCTTTGGTTGCAGGCTCTTTCTTAGAAAAGCAGACATCTTTGCAGTAGCTGCACGCCCTCGTTCCAAACAGTGGAGATAGTCCTCAACTAGAGCAATAGAGAAAACCCAATTAGATAAGAAGTATGTGAATACATCAAATACTCAGACAGAAACAAAGTTAAAACAAGTATTTACTGGCTGTTGAGGCCCAACATCTTAAATTCACCGATACCAGAGGCGAAAGGTTACACAACATTGTGTAGCTCATATGCCAAATTTGCCTCCAGTCGATCAAAAGCATGATAAAACTAAGAAATTCCAATGCAAAGAGATCAAAGAGGATAAATGAAGAGTGGCAAATACCTGGCATTGCACCCTGGGTTACAGAGGTTATGATACCATGTTCCATTGGTTCGCCTTGCACCTTCAATTGTCCTTCTGGAAGGTTTGAGAGAACTGAGTTTGGGAAGACCAAATATACAAATGCCTTCATTTTCTGCCATTACAATACTGATGTATTATCAAAATATGCCCCTTGAGATTGAAGACATGGGTTCAAAGTAAGATAATATGACGAACCCAATGAGAGGCATACACAGACAAACATACTATGACTCCATACGGCCTATATCTCAAGCCTCGGAGAACAGGAACATCATAAAGTTAACACTCTAAAAATAGATTCTACAGAGTGTATTCACATGGGATGCAGAAAAACATGATATGAAACAAAGTACAACCTGCTCTTCTAGCTTGCTGGGGTCCAATATGACATATCCACTCTCCGCCAAGCAACAACATATTGCAACTGCAAACCAGAATAAGAATACAGTTGGCACATATTCATCAAATGAAGAAAAGAAATCAACAGTATAGGTCTTCATTTACCAGAAAGATGCTTTAGAGGAATCCCAGCATCAACAAGGGCAGCACATGCTGCATTTATCGCACATGGCAAAAGCTATACAAGTAGTTGTCAAGGCACTTCTGGTAATATCATCGATGTAAAAGAAGAAGATAACAGAAAACAAAGTGAGAAGACAGATCCTAACAGTCAATAATTCATTTTGGATAAGTGTAAAATTCAAAACAAGATGTTTATATTCCTCGAGATGATAATCCACCACAGGACAACCAGTGAGAAGACGAATGCATAATTTTGCAAAAGAGAAGTTCAATGAATGTCAAACGGAGCTTCCAGCTTCCATAAACTACTTAAACTGCTGCAAATTTAATTTATGAAAAATGCATAGCTTTGAAGGATACAGCACCATCATCGTTGACAACCTGCAACACACACAAAGTTTAAAGGTAAAAATGGTTACTTAACTACAGTTGTAAAGGAAACAGAAGAAAGTGTTTGGTGACACAGTTTCCGGGTCTAATAAACATCAACTCTCATACATTAAGACATTTGAAGACATAGGAGCCCATGTCAGTAGATGGCATTGCTTCAGAAACTCGTTATCAACACTTATTATATGTTCACCATGCCCAGTACCTAATTTCCTTCATCATTTCCTTTTTCAAAATGCACAAGATTGCTTTTCACAATATTCTAATAATATTAATGGTTTGGAAAAACTACAGTATCTTGCTTATTTTCCTTTGATAACATAAACTTTGAATTGGTAAAGGCATTTCCATTCAAAGGCTTAGACCCAGAACAAAGTCCCACTTCTTGGCAACTATCAGCGCTATAAGTCCTCAAATACACTCATTTTAAGTGGAATACACGATGCAAGATTCAGAGGGATAAATCATTTGGAATAAATAAGACCACTGCACCTGAATAATAACTGAGGTCGTAGTGTTTGGATTGAGAGTCAGTATACAAATGCTTTGCAAGGTCCTTTTCAATATCATCTCATACTCCCTTTCTGCTTTTCCTATATCACCCACAAACAATGTAGCAAACTCAGATACCCAAAAACAGAACACACCACACTTTTATATAAACGCCACAAGTCCCTAGCTCGTGATAAAGCACTGACACCTAAAACTCACCACTCTGGCCTGTTTTAGGCTTCCAAATAACCTCAATGCAAGCCTTTTCAGGGTTTTCATTCCTCTTTGTCCCTGCTTTGGGTCCATAAACTGCAGCAAGAACTTTGGTATCCCCTATAAAAATCAAAACCCAATTAGAAAACAAACTGAAATGAAATTTAGGGCACAAAAGCCAGAAATTAAATGATGAACAGAGAGAGAGAGAGGTAGAAACCTTGACACCAACTGGCAGAGCCATGAGCTCGGTTGAGAACGTTGCGAGTACAGGCCAGTGGTCTCAGCTGGTTCGGTGTGCGACCATCTAGTCTGTCAATTTCCATCGTCGTTTAATCCTTAAGGAAGGAAGCTTGGTTGTTTTCAAGAGATCAAAGAAAGAAGAAGTTGCAGAAATTGGACTTCTGGGTTTAATATTGGGTTTTTTGGGATTTAGGGTTTTAGGTTTTCTCTGTTGGTTTTAAAACAAGAAAAAGAAAAATAGTGATGGGCTTGCAGGCCCAATGTGTTTTTGATGTTGGGATTCTGACCCAGTTGTTGTTTTATCATTGATAGATCATAGATGTATACGAAAGTGTGATTAAAATGAGTTAAGCACCTCCCGACAGTAAATCAAAATGACATGAAAAGTTACTTTTTGTGACATTAGAATTGTGTTGGTGCCTTGAGACCATTGAAATACAATTGAGATGACTTCGATTGTTTCCAATTTCATTGTGATACCAATCCATATATGCTTAATTTGTTATGCTACCACTTACATGCACATTTTGCCCAAAACTTTGAATACAGTGAGATATGAGAGGTAATTAAATAAAAGGTAAAAAAACACGATTCATAATCAAAATCATGCTCAACGTATACTTTTTTAAGAAGTTCAGGTGGTCAATATTTGTTGTAGTTTGATATGAAGTTATAGTCATTTAGTAAGATTTATAGTTCTTTATAGTCATTTTCCAATAAAAAAGAGATGAATTTAGTGCAAAACAACTCTTTTGATGCATTCAGGTGGATATTTTGTGTTTAATTTACCTTTTAGTTATTAATTTTGTTCAGCAAACATATCCATAAGATTGTTAACGATTAAAATAACAGAAAAAATTAAGCTTCTCATATGAGTTAACTGTCTAATTACAATTATGCATATTATTAAATAATCAGCAGAATATGGGTAAAAAATATATTCACCTTGTACAGGCGATCTTGTAAATTCTCATTTTATTAGTCTAGTCTACATTGGGCCAACCCAAGAACATCCAGCCCCAGACTCATTTCACGTATTACAGCTGCGTTCGGTTTCTGGCCCATAAGGCTTGTCTCATGAGAAGTAATGCAACACTTGCCAAGAAGAGCGCAGGGCACGTAATAGTCTTCACGTGGTAGTCTTGATGAACCCCGCGGTAACGGACCACATGTGTAAAGCACGTGACGTCATAGCCCAAATAAGACACAGACCATAATCTAACGCTCCATTAAAGCCCACCAAAAAAAACAAAATGTTACATCATGTGCATGCATGGAACATATTTTCAGTTTTTCACGACTTACTTGTCAACATTCCTATCAAAAAAACAAGACTTACTTGTCAACAGTATTAAGGATCCCTCAAGCTCGCTCAGCCATGGCGCGTGTAGATCACTACTTCTTTGAGCTCTGCATATGACTATGGTGATGAATATTATGTTTGTATACATATAGATATAGTCATACATTAGAACTCAAATTAAGCATTTCGAATTTTGCCTTCTAAATGGTGAGAAATGTGAGTTACAATTAAGCTGTATTTAGGATGTACTTTGCATCAATTAGAGTTATTGATTGTTAAATCTTTTTTCTTTAAGTTGTTAATAAATTGGAAAATTATTTTTGGATTCATAATTTAGACTTTTATTTTATTTATGAGATTTTATGTGCTTTGCTTCATATGAGTTTGTAGTCTTCCTAAACTCTAAATTGGTACAAACGACAAGAGAGAGTGTACCTCAAGAAAAAGAAAGAGAGTTTAGCATTATACATGAATTATTGAATTAATTAGATGCTCAATCAATGTGCGATCAGTGTCTTGGACTTTGAATAGATAAGAAGATTCCATGTTGATGTGGAGCAGTGGGAATCAAATTTGCCCACAGCAAAATTTTGGTCATGGTATGACGTCCAATTAAAAATCGTCATGTATGATAACATAATTATGGACTAATTATAGTTAACTTATATAAAATTTTGATTATCATACATGACAGTTTTTAATTGGATGGTCATACCATAACCACAAATTTGTTGGTTGGCAAATTTGATTCCGGGCAGTGGGGTAGTGGGGATTAAGCTTATTACATATGCATATTATCACCCTCACTCTATTCTTTCACTTTTCGTAACAGTTAGACATTTTGTACTTAATCATAACTACAAGAAGAAATGTAAAATAAATTGTTTTTCGATATAACTTACACGTGTCCATTAATATAAAAACTTGAAGTAACTAAGTTCAAACAATTCTCAACAGGTTTATGAGTCAATTTAGTGATTCAATTAAAAGTATGTAATATAATTTCATGTATTCTAACCAACAAAGGTATAATATCTTTCACTCATCTAACATATCAATATATATAGATATAAAATCGAGGGTCGAAAACTCGTTAGACGCTATTAAGACGAAAGAAATGTTTGGAGCGTCTAGACGCCGTTTAGGTGGGCTGCGCGGCCTTGTTTTAGAATACTAAATATATAAGGTTCGAAAACTTGCAAGGTGCTACTACGACAGAGAGCTTGTTAAAACGTTTTATAAAATATAAAAAAAAAATAAAAAAAAATGAGGATAGAAAAGTATAGAATCCCATACCCACCTTTAAATTTCTATAATGGAATAATTTGATGAGGTCTTAACCATAAAACTAGATAAAGGACCAACCAAACAATCAGACAAAAGTCACATAACCCGCCCAATCGCTATAAACTCGCGTGGATTGAAATGTTCACTTTGAATGAATGAGGGCGTTTACGTAATTCTCCGTTAGACCAGAACAGCAGAACCCATTCTAGACTTGGGAGCTGAGTAGAAGAAAAAGAAGAAGAACAAAGCGTATTCAATGTAAATTTCAACTTCTCGGTAAAGCCCAGAAACAGCAACAGCAAAAAGGAAAGCATAGAAGCTCAGCACCATCTCTCTCTCAAATAAAAGGTATCTCCTTTAATACCCAACAAAGCAATTTGCTTCTTTACTCTGTTCTTGAAGTGAAAACATATGTTTGGTAGCTGATAAGACTTGGAAGAGTAACAAATGAGGCTTGGAATATAATGTTAGAAAACCCAGTTTGTAGAATTCTGTTCAAAGTTGGGATATTTTGTTCTTTGTTTCGCGGTTTTCAGTTTTTATGTTTTTTGTTTGTTCTTGACTGATTCAGGAATGCGAAATCTGATTAGGATTGTAGTGGTGTTTGTGTTTTTGAACGCTTCAAGTTTCTGTCTTTGCATGTAGGATGTAGTTCATAGTGTATCTGTGTAATGATTGTGGCTGTTTATTCATTGTGTAATGATTGGTTTGTTTCTGCATGATGAGATACTTTGTTGGATTTGATTCATTTGAGTTGGAAATTCCAACATGCAAGGCTCAGTTTGTCTTTTTTGATTAATATTCTAAGTGGATTTGTTGCGATAGATTTCTGAACCTTTGCATATGAACTCGTGATTGGTTTGAATATGATTTTTGTGCAGTACTGGTTGCTGTGGTGTGTTGGTTTAGTTATGAGGTTATAAAGTTTAAAGATCTGTTTGGCAATTAGGAAATTTTCTTGCTTATTGGTTGTTACATTGTTTTGGTTGTGGAAAATGTGCAGGGTGGATTATGGTTGCTGAAAGTTTGGTAAGAATCACTAGAGTGGTTTCTCAAAATGGGTCAGGAGCTTTTCTCTTTTTGTCCAACAGAAGCGAGGAGATTGCTGTGGATTGTGGGGATGTTGTTTGCTTTGATTTTGGTTCTCCAGCATCTCGAACTTCCATACGGTAGTCATTTATCATCTGTACTTTCAGCTAGACAGGTTCCAGTGGAGAATAATAGTAGCTCCCGAGCTAGAGACCCATCATCTAATGTTAATATGGTTGGCAATGAGTCGATAATCAATCGTTTGGACGATACTGGTACATATCCATCTCATGAGATAGCTAGCAATAATAAGACTTCTGATTCGGTATCAGACAGCAGTAAAGGCTCAGAAAGAACTTTAGAAATAGATGAGGATGAAGATGAATCTGGAAGTTTGGTAAAGCAAAATACAACATTGAATGAGAACAATGTAAAGAATTCGGAGACTGATACTGCACAGTGGGGTAGAGAACCTGAAAATTTGGTGAAGGATAATAGTACCGATATTACTCTTTCCAAAGTGAGGACTGAGAATGAAAGTAGTACTACAGACCCAGGTGGCAATTCAAATGCCGGTTTTCCAACGACTCCACATGCATACCCACCTGTAGTTGTTGAAACAGATGCCAGAGCTCCCATTATATCTGTCGACTCAAACGTGACTTTAGCGGAGAGAGATCAAACACCCTCTCCTGAAAAAACTGAAAATTCTGAGCAACTACATGGTGGCCTCAACGAAACAGGAAAGGATTCTTCAGTGACCAGAGTCCCTGTAGTGATCAAAGTGCCAGAGCTTTCAACCTTGGACGTGTATACAATATCTGATATGAACAAGCTGTTACATCATAGTCGGACGTTGTACCATTCAGTGGTATGTTTGAAAAAAGTTCTGCTCTTTGTTATTCTAAAGCTGATTAATACTTCAGCTCTTTATTCTTTTCTTTTTCCTTTCCTTTGTTGTAGATACCACAATGGTCTTCATCAGCTGACCAAGAGATGCAAGATGCAGCATCACAGATTGAAAATGCACCCATTATAAAGAATGATCCAAATCTTTATGCTCCTCTTTATCGGAATGTTTCCATGTTTAAAAGGTAAGCTTATCAAAATAGCATGAGTATTGATTCACTGCACTGCCACCATTGTCTTGAAGTTATTGGGAACTGCCTTGTTTGTGCGAATGTGTTCTTACTAAACAAGTTAGTATTAGGAATATATATTTCACGAGAAGGTAACATTGAGGATCAAATGACAATGTTTGAAATAGATTGTTATATTGAACTGTTGGCTGTTACTTTTTCATGTTGTCAAACTATCTATTTCGTTCAAAGTACACAATCCATGAGATTAGGAAAGATATGATTAACTAGTGTTCTGAACTGATAAATAACCATCTTATGTATTTGTAGGAGCTATGAATTAATGGAGAACACTCTTAAAGTATATGTTTATAGGGAAGGACAAAGACCTATAATGCACACACCAGTACTCAAAGGGATATATGCTTCAGAAGGATGGTTCATGAAGCAGCTGGAAGATCACAAAAAATTTGTTACTAAAGATCCTCAGAAAGCGCACCTTTATTACTTGCCTTTTAGCTCTCGGATGTTGGAGGAAAGACTATATGTGCAAAATTCACACAGTCGTAAGAATCTTGTACAGTATTTGAAGGACTACTTGGACATGATTGCAAGCAAATATCCTTTCTGGAATAGAACTGGGGGAGCCGACCATTTTCTTGTTGCTTGCCATGACTGGGTATGCTTTTCATGCTTCCTAGATCCCAAGTTAATTGGAGCTTTCTTTACATTACAAAACTACTCAATTAATTTCCATTTGATTCAATTATTATGATATTTATATATATTCTAACATACAGTGCTACTGTCTCAGGCTCCAGCAGAAACAAAGGAATATATGGACAAGTGCATTAGATCCCTCTGTAATGCTGATATGAAGGAAGGTTTTGTATTTGGCAAGGACGTATCTCTTCCTGAAACGTACGTCCAGAATGCTAGGAATCCTCTCAGAGATCTTGGAGGCAACCGTCCTTCCAAGAGGACAACACTTGCTTTCTTTGCTGGGAGCTTGCATGGTTATGTACGGCCGATTCTGTTGCAGCATTGGGAAAACAAAGATCCAGATATGAAAATCTTTGGTAAGTTGCCGAAGATCAAAGGCAACAAGAACTACGTGCGTCATATGAAGAGCAGCAAGTACTGCATTTGCGCAAAGGGTTACGAAGTGAACAGTCCTAGAGTGGTTGAGGCCATTTTCTACGAGTGTGTGCCAGTGATTATATCAGACAATTTTGTTCCTCCGTTTTTCGAAGTTCTGAAGTGGGAGTCATTTGCTGTTTTCGTCTTGGAGAAAGATATCCCGAATTTGAAAAGTATACTACTTTCAATCCCAAAGAAGAGATATCTACAGATGCAGATGAGGGTGAAAAGGGTACAGCAGCACTTTCTGTGGCATGCTAAGCCAGAGAAGTATGACATTTTTCATATGATACTGCACTCTATTTGGTACAATAGACTCCATCAGATAAAACCCAGATGACATTCTAGTCCTGTAAATTCTGTATTCCTTGTTCTTTTCTTTTCTTTTTGGCGTTGTATTTTCCAGGAAACATGGATTGTTTAAATTAATTTTTATGTACATGAATAATGAATTGGAGGCATATAAATGTCAACTTCTCGGTAAGGCCAAAACCAGTGACAGAGGAGCGTAGAAGCTCTGCTACGTTTCTCTCAAACCAATGTATTTCCTTCAGTCCCCAACAATGTGATTTACCTTCCGTTTTCTCTCCCTGAACCCCAAAATCAAGTGTTTGGAAATTAGAAGAAGCTGTGAATTTAATGGATGTATGAAACTAACCCAGTTTGTGGAATTCCGGAAAGATTTTCTGTTTCTTCATAGTTTGCGTTTTTGACCGTCTCAAGTTCCCATCTTGGTCATGCTTTACTTGACTTTTCACCTACAAATCACCAAAATCAATTTATTCATGTCATGGTCTAATGCATGATGAAATATTTTGTTCAAGTTGGTTTGATGGAATTAGCAATTAGGACTTGTAAGAGTAAAGGGTTGTTGTTTAGTTGTTGATGAGCATGCATGAAACATAATTTGTCGCTCTCTAAGTAGTTGCATTTTGGTGATTGTGGAAAATCAATCCGAAAATGTGTTAAGATATAATGGTCTTCAGATTATTTAGTCTTAAGCTTGTCTTAGCTGTTAATTAATCTTTTTGTTAAGCTCATAATGAGCAGTAGATAAGAGCCATGTGTTGTTCATGTGTGGTGCTTATTGATCCTATTATAGGCTATCTGTAACTCTCTTTGTTCAATTAATCAGAACTGAGATATTTTTCTCTGTGTTTTACTTCCTTCTTCTCTAAGCTTTTAAAATGTGCATGGTGGATTATGGTTTATTGAAAGTTGGCTAACATTTGTAACAGTGATTTCTCAAAATGCTTCTGGGGCCTTTTTCTTTTTGTACAAGGGAAACCAGGAGATTGCTGTGGATTGTGGGGACGATGTTTGCTGTGCTTGTAGTTCTCCGGCGTCTTCATCCTTTGTCATCAGTATTTTCGGTTAAAAAGGTTCCGGTGGAAGGAAACACCGGCTTCCAAGCTGGAGATCCACCATCGAATGTTGATATGGTTGGTAATGTGTCAGCTTCTAATGATTTGAACTACACTGCTACATATGCATCTCATGAGATTGCTAATACTAGCACCTCTAGCTTTGTATCAGAAGAAAGTGGAGGCTTAGACAGAACTATAGACATAGGAGTTCACAATATATCTGTTCAATCAAACGGGACGTTAGAGGAGAAAGATGGAACAACCTCTTCTGATGAGAAAACCAAAAACTTTGAGCATACTGACCTCAACAGAACGCGAAATAGTTCTCCAGTGACCAGAGTACCTGAGGTGAACAAAGGGTCGGGGGTTCCAAGTCCAATGTTGGAAGTATATACGATATCTGATATGAACAAGCTGTTGCATCATAGTCGGACCTCATACGATTCAGTAGTATGTCTGAAAAGTTCTAGCTTCATGTTGTTTTCAGTGTAATTCAAGTACTGAGATTCTCCAAATCCTTATTCTTATTACTGTTTCTATATCGTGCTTGTTTGTAGCAGGTACCACAATGGTCTTCATCCGTTGACAAAGAGATTCAATATGCAGCATTGCAGATAGAAATGCACCCCTTATAGAGAATGATCCAAAGCTTTATGCACCTCTTTATCGGAATCTTTCCATGTTTAAAAGGTAACTTCATCGAACTGTTTGGTGTGAACTGAATATCGAAGTGAAAATGAGCCATCTCATCTAATTTTCAGGAGCTATGAACTAATGGAGAGCACTCTTAAAGTATACATATACAGTGAAGGAGAAAGACCTATAATGCACACGCCGGTGCTCAAAGGCATATATGGTTCTGAGGGATGGTTCATGAAGCAGCTCCAAGATCACAAAAAATTTGTTACTAAAGACCCTCAGAAAGCACACCTCTATTACTTACCGTTTAGCTCTGTAATGTTAGAGGAAAAATTATATGTGCCAAATTCACATAGTTTTAAGAATTTCATAGAGTATTTGAAGAACTACATCGACCTGATTGCAGGGAAATATTCTTTCTGGAACAGAGCTGGTGGAGCAGATCATTTCCTTGTTGCTTGTCATGACTGGGTATGCTTTCAAATCCAAACTTAAGTCCATACATATAGATATTGTATCTCATTATATCAGTATATTCTAATCAATAAAATGATACTACCTTAGGCTCCAACAGAAACAAAGAAGTACATGTCTAAGTGCATTAGGTCCCTTTGCAATGCTGATATGAAAGAAGGCTTTGTATTCGGCAAAGATGTCTCTCTTCCTGAAACAAGCGTTCATGTTAAAAATCCTCTGACAAATCTAGGAGGCAACCCTCCTTCTCAGAGGCCGATACTTGCTTTCTTTGCTGGGAAAATGCATGGATATGTTCGGCCAATTCTGCTGCAGAATTGGGAAAACAAAGATCCTGACATGAAAATCTTTGGTCGATTGCCTAGGGGGAAAGGCAACAAGAACTATGTGCACCATATGAAGAGCAGCAAGTACTGCATTTGTGCAAGAGGTTATGAAGTGAACAGTCCAAGAGTGGTAGAGGCCATTTTCTATGAGTGTGTTCCGGTGATTATATCAGACAACTTTGTGCCTCCATTTTTCGAAGTTCTGAATTGGGAGTCCTTTGCTGTTTTCATCTCAGAGAAAGATATTCCGAATTTGAAGAATATACTGCTTTCAATCCCAGAGAAGAGATATCTACAGATGCAAATGAGGGTGAAAAGGGTACAGCAGCATTTTCTGTGGCATGTTAAGCCTGAAAAGTATGACATTTTTCATATGATACTCCACTCTATTTGGTACAATAGACTCTATCACATAAAATCCAGATGACACTAAACATTCGGGTCAAGTAAAATGTGCATTGTTCTTTTTCATTACTAGTTACATACATGAATTAGTTCAACATACTTTCCATCATTCCATGTACGGATCAAGTTTTTGAATTGTTCTGATATCTTCATAATCGATAGAAGAAAACGCTCCAACGATATTACAACAAGAAACTACAATTTAAGTGAACTTTCCAACAGAAGATCAACAGTTAGAACAAATTATCATATGCCAATGCAATGTACCATTTTTTAAGGTATCAGTACCTCTGCGTTGCATGACTCAGACTTCAAGTTCATCCCTTTTCCATACGCAGCAATGAGTAGAGCTTCAGCCCTCCCATGGTCCTTCTTTCTTGTCAACTCACAACTCAAAGATGGAAACAAAGCAGAAGCAACCCTGCGGCTATCATCCTTTGTTGACATGCTTCCAGTGAGTTCAAAACTCTTCTTCCACAGTTGAGATGGCACCGGAACAACAGAGAACCCCAACCCGACCAAGATTCCAATCCAAAGTCCATACCCAAAACCTCCACTCCACCAACCCTGCTTTCCATCTTGTGGATACGGAGTTGATTGCTCTAAGTATGCAATTGAACCAAGAGGAGCATCTAAACTGTTAAGCAACTCCACTATAGATTTTGCATCTAATCGTCTTCGAACACTTTTACCAACAAGTACTTTCAAGTGTGGGGAGTCATATACCTGCGCGGAAGAAGCAGAGTGATTATTGTTGCCTTTCAGAAGCGCCAAGGCACCAGAAACGTCTGGGTCGATCCCAAATACCCAACTGGAATCTGAGTCCCTTTCACCATCAATGATTTGAGGAGAGGGGCAAGAGAGAGATGCCAGCCAGTTGTCTTTGAGCTCAGCGTCAGTGGCCTTATCCCTTACCCTCCTCACAACACTGATTCTTGAACTACAAAAGGGTCTGAGCTGAGAGCGAACTGAAAATAGAAATGGATTATTGGGTCTCAGATTCATGGCTGGGTTTTCCGTTCCTATCAGTTGGAGATAGTGTTCCATCAAAATCGAATGAACTCTCGGCCACCGGCTGCCTATTCAAATTTTCATGGAAAATTGGCCGTATGGTTGGGTTTTAGTCCAAAAAGTCCAATATACCCATGAGCGTATCCCATACGTATCTGAGACGCATCCGGCCGTATCCGAGCGTTTTTCCGACATATACAGTCGGGATTTGCTCGGATATCTTGCTGATTTTAGTATGTCAAAATATATGACAATTATTTAAGAATTATCAGATAAGAAAAAGGGAAAATATCATGAATAATACCCCAAGCTGGGTCTTAGTATGAAGTCCACTACATCAAGTTTCAAAATATAAATTTGAGTACATCAAATGTGAAGTCTGACCCGATATACGTACAAGAGCCAATTCTACGAATCAAGGTTCACTCGAACCAGCTGCATGCAAATCACGCGCGTTGTTAGTTTATAGGCTCTGTTAATGATGGAAAATCGAACAAAAACAAAACAAAAAACAAAAAATTGTTGTGAAAGCTAAGAACATAACATACCAGCCATGGAAGCTTCAACAACCCAAATTTCACAAAACCCACCATCATTTATTTGATCGATTCAACCTTCCATCTTGAAGATTATCATGGACTGCAACTGTTTGAAATCCAGAACTCCCAAATGAAAGAACTACAACTAGAAAGCTACCCTAATTTTATTACCATGAGAGTGTCCAGATCAGTTTGAATCTTATGAACATTACATCCCCAATAATATTAATCCCCATAATCCATTTGTTACTTTCTTTGATTCCAAAATCATACTCTGTCATTCGGCCTAAAATCCAATTGGGACAAAAGTCCCAGACTTTTATTGTCGTGTATATTTATTTGATCAGACTTGAAAGTTGATGGATCAAAGTTAATGAATTGGTATTTGGTGTACTAAAGTTTATTCGGGTACTATTTATAAAATTAGGGATGTGAAATCCATATTCTCTAAATTGTAACCACACCCTCATTTTCTATTTTTAGTCATCATTTTTATATAAAGACAAAAATTAAGTTACTAAGGACAAAATTTTAGTTACCACAATTAAAAAGTAAAAAATGTAGATTACAATTTAAAAAGCGTGGATTTCACTTCCCTAAAATTAACCCTAAGAAAAAATGCAACTTTATTTGTAACGTTAGTATTTCCAACAACAAAAAGTTACAGAGGCCTCTATTTACAGCACGTGGCAGACCATCATTTCCGTTAAATTCAGCGAACGACTGAAAACTCTGAAACTTAAAAGTTATAACTGTCTAAATTTCCTTGTTTGTCCTCGTTAGATTGGACCAACCTCCGAGACTACAATCGTAATTTCGGTAAAGTTCAGATGCAAACGGGAATGATCCGCTGCTTGCAAAGAATCTTAAGCTTCTCTTATAAACGTCTGATCAAAAATTTAACAGAGCACGTGTACATATCGACGACTAAAAAGACAGTTCACGATAAAGACGCCCGCACCTTACCATTACTCCACTGAGGTCGAGGACTTGACACGACCTAACTACCCTTTGTCGTTCGAGTCTACTCACAGGGGCAGAACAGTCTTTCGACAAGCTAGATAACAAACTCAGCACGGCATACATAACAGAATGTGGTTCTTCATGAACCTCAGCAGCAGCTAAAAACAACATTAACCTGCAAATCTGAGATTATCTATCAACCTAGAATTCTCTTTTTTCTTTATATTATCTGTATTTTATTTAAAAACAAATCTTTGGAATTTCACAAAGTTTGAGACTTTGAGCTAATTGATATTAACCCAGGAGTAGGTATGAAACAGAAGATCAATAGCAAATAGCATAACATTTTCCATAGATTGGTATTATTATATCATCCATCAATCTATGGCTACTTCTATGAAGATCAAGACAGGAACGCAGGATGGTTCGTCAAAGGGAAAGATTGGATTTTCTGTCACTAAAAACAAGATTGGGAGCTCATCAACCAAGCCTGGAGCTGATTCCAAGCTGAAATCTGTTCAAACTGTCACAAAAACTGAGGTACCCATCTCAAATTTGATCGCTTTTGGCATTGAATTTATGTTCTTTTGATTGGTTTTCCAATTGGGTTTCTGAGTTGCATTGATGAATATGATTTAGGTGATGTTGGATTGGGGATATGTGGAAAAAGTTGGTGGGATATATGGTGTATTGATTTGGTTTCTGGTCCTGGATGAACATAATTGATTTTGTTACTTTGTTATTGGATGTAATGGATTGTGTACAATTTGTTTGAATGTGAAGGTGAAATCAAAAGTGACCACAAAGAGGACGACTACGACGAGGGTGAAGAAGGTGTTCAGTTTGGCTGGACAGAAATATGATCCTCCTGAAGAGGTTGTTCAACCCTGACATGTTTTTCTGTAGTTTGGTGTATGAGAAGATTAATGCCTATAGTAAAGTGGCACTCATTTCTGTTTTGTCTGGTTTGTTTTTGCAGAGAGAACCTTTGAGGATTTTCTACGAGTCATTGTCGAAACAGATACCAAGTAGTGAAATGGCTGAATTCTGGTAAGTTGTGTTTCTGTTCTAACTTCTAAGACTTTCTCCTTCTGGCTTATCGTATGGGGAATATATATAATGTTTATGTTATGGTGAACAAATAGATGGATGCAACTTGAATTGATGGATGCTTAGATCAATTTCACTGCTTTTTACAACCGACTTTTCTTTGCATTTGGGATTTAATGATCAATGCTGGTCTTTCCTTGTATACAGTTGATTGTTGCCTTACATAATCTTCTATTCATTTAGGAATTGGACACTCTTTGAGTCCTATAATGATAGTTATTCATTGTGTTTCAAGAGGCTAAGCTAAACATTCATCTGAAAGGATTGCATAGGTACAAGGTAATCAGATCATCAAGCTGCTTATTCACTAATTCAAAAGTAGGAAATAATTACGATTGGAGCACTCAAGTAAACAAAGTTTAGGGCATCTTGTAATCCTGAATTATCATTTTTTTCAACAACTTACAGATATATCTTGAAAACCAAATACCAATTTACTTAATTTATAAGCAAGATCAGCTTTGTGGTTCAGGTGCAGTAGAAAGTTCTGCTCTACATGTGCTTAAGGTTGATTTCATTATGAACTAACACAATTGCAGTTCATCATTAGAAACTACATACTGTCTACTCTAAGGAAGTAGAATTTGCATTGGAAACTTAGGCTGGATTATCATCAATATACTACTGATTGACTAAGATCGGTATTGGTGAATTTGTTGTTCATTTCTTGGTCAGTACAGTGGTTGATCAAATTCTTAGTTCACTAGACATTATGAAAACTAACCAACCAACTTACAGAACTTGGAAAATATCTTGGGTTACTTTCTTTCAAAGGGAAGTCAACTTCAGCTTCTTGTTGATAAGAACATATAAAACTGAGGTACTAAATGCTTCCTCTGTCTGCAAATTTAAGTTGAATGGGGAAAGCAGAGATGTTCTTTTGTTTACATCAGATCTCGGAAAGGATCTAATACCTCTCTTTTGGGATACTCTGCCAAATTTTCTTATGCTGTGAACTAGATACTTGAATTGTCTTCTAAATGTTGGGTTGGCACCATTCGTTTCTCTTTTATCAACAAGATGACAACATAATCTGGTTTGCAGGATGATGGAGCATGGTTTATTGTCCCCTGAAAGATCCAGAAAAGCTTTTGAGAAGAAGCAGAGAAAGCAAAAGCAAATCAGGTCAGGAATTCCTATCAAGTCTCCTCCAATTAGGTCTCCCCCACTTAGGTCTCCCCCACTTAGGTCTCCTCCACCAAAACCAGTTTCAAAACCACCGAGCAAACCAGAGAGTTCACAGAGGCAACAGCAGGCATCTAAGAATGGTGATGTAAAAGCCAAGAAGAGAGTTGTTGCTGAAAGTGACGATGACGACGACTTCATTTTAAGTCCCAAAAGAAGGAGAGGGTAAGTAAAAAGTAAAATAATCCTCCATTCCTTTGTATCAGTGTACTCTTAGAAATTGCTTATTTAGTTTTCATCATTCAACTCCAAAAGAAAAAAAATAAAAAAAGATGGAAGATGTTGGACACAGAGTAATAAACAATCTGATAGAAAAAGACATTCTTTATATTGTAATTCTGTAACTTATGGAAACAATAAGCAAAGCCTTTCAATTAACTTCTGTTTCATTTCCTAAACTTGGTGGGGTTTTAGTGCTTCATCTCTTGTATTCATCAGTGCTCAAGAGCCTTGTGAAGTTAACTGATACTTCCGGTTTAGGCTCTAGTGATATCAATTGCCATTCAGGAAACAGATCTTGTTGGTTGTTGTTCTACTTACCCTCAAAATTCTACTGTTACAGGTTTTTTTTTTTTTTTTTTTTTTTGAGGAGGAACTACTGTTACAGGTTTCAAAAAGTATCTAAGGAAATCCTTAGCCTACATTACTGTATTAGTGTATAACCCATCTTGTTTATGTTAGAAAGCAGGTGCTTAAGGTGATCTTAGTCTAAATGAGAACTATAGACAATGATTAACTTTGATCTTACTCTAAGTTAACAAGTGGGGTAATGGACTAAGGAAGAGAGAGATCGATACACTACGTATTGCAAATTGAGTTCAGTTCATAACTCATAAGTTGAATATTATTGATAGCATGAAACTGTAGGGGATAAGCCTTAGAGTTCATTCGTTTTCTGCATGAAATAGTTATTGGAAGTGATGAAAATTTTGCAGATCTATGCACTGCACACAGAGAGACTCATATAATCCATGATATCCATATTGATGGGTTCGAGTTGAAAAAGTTTGGTCCCAAAAATACCAGCTAGCTAGAAGATGATCTTGAGCTAGGTCCATGCTTAATACACGTGTAACCTATCACTGTGTTCATGACACTGTGTCCATGCTTAACTCACAATTTGCACAGAACCTCGAAGCCTCAGCTGACTGAGCTGAGGTGCCTTTAATTCACACCCTTCAGTAATCAATAGCATCTGCACACTATGAATTGATTATTTATGAGTCCCTTTAGTGTCGTGCATGGAGCATTCGTCAAAGATTCAAAAATGCATGAGCCTTCTGAAATCTGAACAATGAAACATGATCGAACATCAGCACGCTTAGTACTACTAGCTAGTCTACTACTGCAACAGCAGCAGCAGCATAGCATGGTCTCACTCAATCATCCATATATGCATGCACAGTAGCTAAGTTAGCTACTGCAGAAAACAAATGAAACCAGACAGACGCACATATTGACACAATCAATATATATACACACAGCCCCTCGTGAATCAAGCATGCTATGATCCTTAAAGGGTGATCTAAAATATAAGCATTTATTTTATTTTTTTAATAAAAAAACTGGTGCGACTGTCTTTAAATCTTGATGATGATGGATGATAGAAGCGTATGTATATGTTTTGTTGATCGGACCTACATTTATATTACGATTGATAATGAAATGTAATACGGAGGTTGAGCTGTATATGATCGAGTACGTACATATATGGGCCGTGTGTGCACTGTGTATGAATCATGAGTATGCTTCATCACATGAATTACATGTGAAAGAAACAAGAAAACAGACAGAGAGATTTAGTGCAGTGTTATATATATGGACTAAATCTTCAGAAAAAATTTCAGTAGGTCTACCATAATAAAGTCATATAATAGTTGTGTTCCCAATCACTTCCTGCCAGATATGATATCCATGTACGTAAAGAAATTCTAGTAATTAAACGAAGTAGGATTTATTTACAATGAGGGGTGCCTTTCTGTCTGAAATATATGCAGAAAACTCAAGTGATGTGAAATCCTGATGCTACACATTCTTATATAGTTTGGTTAATTACTGTTAAATCTGATCAATCCATTATACATTTATGATTTATATATGTTCGACGAGTTCGATCATCTACATCGTTCAGAGAAACCCAGAAAGCTAGGATGCTGTGGATATATAATTGTATGCTAAAATAGTAAATACCTCATGAATAATTGTATGTTAAATTAACAGTAAATGTACTTTATGTTTTCTTATATAAACATGAATGACAGCAGTACATCTCCACAGCAAAGGGCAGCTACGCACCAACCAGACAAGAGCACTCAAATCACTACTTGAAACCTAAAGGAAGGGTTATATTCTGCATTCATGAATTTTATTCCACTCACCCAAAGTACACTACTCATGATTCACAGCTAAGAATGGTTTATGATCCATTAGAAAGATAGCAAATCTTTATTTGACTAACCTCAAAGCGTCAAGAAAATCTATGTCAAAAAAGATTTTACACCTATAAAGGGGATGAATCTGATCAACAGAAAGAAAAAGGGATTGAGATTGTACTAGGCTTCTAATCCTTCTATCATGCACCCCGATTTTTTTTTTTCTTTTTTTTTCTTTTTTTTTTTGAATAAAAGATCGGTGCGGCTGCATCACGGAGTTTCCTTTCCCATTGAAAGTCTATTTTTATTTTTTTACCTAATGCTAGGCTACCCATAGAAAGTGTTAATTACATGTCGACCAACCAATTAAGTACTGGTTTCGTTAACCACTTTGAGTACTAAGGCTAAGCCTATATCGATCACAACAAGTTACTTTTCAATATTTTGATCATATGCTTGCAAATGCCTAGCTAGTCCTCCCAATTGCATGCATTCTAGATTCGGAATAGATTAGAATCAAAGAAGATTAAGTTTTGATTATTTTCTAATGGCAGTAGCAATTAAATCGATTCCTATACTAGAACACTACTCGAAGTAGCTAGCTAGCTCCAAACTCCACTAGATTTTAAATATTTCCATCAACAAGCTAGCTAGGAAGTAAAATTTGATAGCATCAAAAGTCGGTGACAGCTTGGAGTTTGGAGCATTGGAGGTAGCTAGTGCATGGTTGATATGAAAGAAATGGATGTATATGGACATAGGAGTAGCAACGAACACTTTTATATATTGATGATGATGATGAATGATGGGATCATTGATTTATATTGACCCGGCATTAAGGCCACATAATCAATCATCAAATCTGTATGTGGCCGTCGATTTATTAACTTGTGATTTCTGCATCTGTGTATGTATATATGGTAGTACGTTGTACACACTTGTACCACCCACACGACAGAGACTGGGGGGCACTCTGAGAAATCAATCGATTATCGCCGGGTCCAGAACTCCAGATTAATGGAGAATCAACAGCTCATTTACAAAATACATTTCTAGCTAACTTCTTATGAAATTAATCCGTGCGCACATCTATATGACTATATGTGTATTCAACTGAGAAATTTCTTGTTAGATATTATCAATTTTGGATGATATGGATGGATGATGAAGATCTACAACAGTTATTTGATTAAATACTTGCATGGCGCCCAATCCATCTAGGTGATGCCTATGCGCTTTAAGCCGGCCCTCTGTCATAGTAACATCTAGTGAGTTTTTGAACCTTAATTATACATAATGTTCTAAAACAAGGCCGCCTAAACGGCTCTTAGGCGCTCCAACCTCCGTCCTAGCAGCACCTAGTGAGTTTAGTGAGTTTTCGAACCTTCACATATGCAGATATGTCTAAAATCCAGCACCCGACGACAAGAATACACGACCCCACATCTTTAGTTTTATTAACGAATACAAGCAATACAATAAGAGGACATGATATATATTCGAATACCCTTGATAGAGTTTGCAAAGATTCAAGTTTTAAATTACGTAGTTCAAGGTGTTTAATTGGTACGTACATGTTATGCCTAAAAGAAACTAATTAAGTAGCTTAATGCAAAAGTTGTAATAAGATGGTTCATAAAAGTAGTTAAGAGATAGATTTTGCACATCACAATCACAACACTATGATTATCACTTGTATATATACTCATAGCCGGCCTCGTACATAATACTTTATATGTAAATGAACAAGTTGTATACGATTGAATTAATAGTTGTGAAAAACGTTGGTCGTTTCAATCCTTAGTTAAATGAAATTGTTGTCGCAATTACGTACTTGCCAAAAGTTTATATCTCTACAACTATAAAGTTAAGCCCTCAAAAGCTTCTATAATTACATTTAATGAACTAACTAACATAAATAAAAACAAGGGTTATTATAATAAAATCAAAATCAAAATCAAAATCAAAACAAATTAAATAAATTAATAATCATAAAAACTACGGTTGGTAGGATGGATAATTGTATAATACGATAAACTTATTTAACCGTTCACGCTTATCTTATGTGATTATGATCGTGATTATGTGTAAATATGCATGGGTAGAAGGTTAGTGAAATATAATTTCAAACGGCATCTAACAATTAGTTGAATGCTAAAAGCCTAAAACACACATGTTTCAAACTCGGGGTTAGCATCTCTACCAAATAAAAATTCAAGTATTATTAGACTTTGAGTAGGCATCATCGATCAGGATCACAATAATTGATCGATTGTGACAAGTACATGCTCACCAAATGCAGCTAATTTAGTGATTTCGTATAGAAATACTCTATTTCACTTCTTAGATTAGCCCAAGTAAGCAAAACCTGCCATTTTCCTCAAACTGATCGATGGCAATTCAAGCTTCCAGTTAAGCTAATGGAAGTTATATATGCTAATCAACGTAACCATCACCAAATTGCACGACCATCTTATCGTAGAAAGTAAAACGCATGGCTAGGGTTAAGTACCAAGCTAAGGAAATGTACTTGTTAAAAAATACTCTCTCTCTCTCTCTCTCTCTCTCTCAAAACCAAAGCCAAGAGTTTGCCCACAACAATATGAGGCAGCATATGACGCAAGATTACCGATCATTGTCCTGATCGGCAAATTCTAGGAGCTTTCAAGAAGCGATGAACTAGGCCCGACCCTTTAATTATAACGCATAGAATTGTCCATTTTTCTTGACATGAAATTGTGGGGTAAATTCCATTAATTAGGGTTTCTAATCAAGCTACTCATCGTGGCTCTCGTGGAAAAGGAATGGGCCAATAACATATCCTCTCGGGTCGTATACGTAAATGGTTGGGGACCCAAGTATGAGGTGTGTGAGTTAGTGATCGACTACTTGTTCGTGCATATCATACACCCTCTTATAATTTGGTAGCTCTGAGTTGGTGCTTGAACAATAATATGCTGCAACTACTATCTGGTCATCCTGATATGGAAAAACCAATTAATGTTCGGTCTTCAACACGCAATTTAGGTTCAGGGTTTGAGCTAGCTAGCCAGCCAGCCCTAGAATTGAATCGAAGACCCTCTTCAATTCTGCTTTAGGGTTTTGACCGGAAATTTCGAATTGAATTCCCATGTGTCTGTCGTCGATAAGGAGCGATTGCTCGACCGTCGAAGGTAGAAGTTTCCAAAATGGAGCAAGTATTAGACTCTAATTCTTTTCACCCCAGATGATACATGCCTTTGGTAGGTAGAGATTCAACTCGATCGTACTTTTACGCTACAATGCTCGATCGTGAACTTATGTAGACGATTTTAAAGAATTGATAGTGTACGTCATGACTTATTGAATGCCACCTCATACTGCTTCTCATTTCTCAACTACTACGTACTGATGTAAAACAATGGGTCGGGTGACGGGTACGGGTCTCCTATTCTGAGGGTTTTTTTGGTTTTTTGTTTTTGTTCTTTGTTCTTAGCTTAATTGCTAGCTTGTTCTTTCTTATTCTTGCGAGATTTTTCTTAGCTCTTTGTTAATCTAGCCGATGAAAATCATATATACATTTATACCAAATAAATATATATCAAGAAAGAGGAAACACGGCGAGGTAAACATATAGAAATTAAGCTAAACCTAGCAACATGTTTGGTGATGTTAACAGATGATTCAAATGCATGCCAACAAGGGGGTGTAGCTCATATGGTAGAGCGCTCGCTTCGCATGCGAGAGGCACGGGGTTCGATTCCCCGCACCTCCATTTGTTCTAAACTACACTCAAGGGGTCACCCTTCCATGGTCCAATTTTGATAACGGTGATCAGATTATGTACGTAGTTCTTTGTTTTCTTGGATCAAATTGCATGAACATTATTAATTGTTCATTGAGAGATGGCATATGTACTGTACAGACACAGGAGGTCGACTGGGAGAGAAGAAGATAAGGGATAAATGAACAGTAGAGCTTAGGTGAAAAAATTGTGAAGGTTCAGAGAGGTAGTCTTATAATATAGACGAGGAAATAAATGGGGTTGCGTGGTGGTGCTAGGAGGAACGGGACCCCATATTGTGTACAGTTCTAAGCTCTATGGTCTACCATAAGTCCATAACAGGAGGGGTGACCATTTTCTTTCTTGCTTGTCACACTCTATCTCTCTCTTACCCTCACTCCCTATAAGAGTGGCTGTATGACTCATTGGGAAATGATAGCGATAAAGGAAACCATAGAAACTTAGAAACACCCTTTCAGCAATCCTAGCTCTCTTCTCCTTTCTTCTCCTAATACTAGTACCAACCACTTCTACGACTGAAACTACTACTCAAAGACACACACACACTAGCTTATATAGCAAAGACAATGAGTTGTACTACTGAAACCCAGTTGGGTTCGGAAACTGATAGCAGCTCAACTTCCTCATCACCACCGTCTTCCCCTGCAAGTTCCAGACCCTTGAACCCCGATAACAAGCCGGAGTCACTAGAATTGCAACCCAAAAACAACAACGACAAGAAGAGCAAACGAGCCAGAGTCGACTCCAGCAAGCACCCGGTTTACCGCGGCGTCCGGATGCGCAACTGGGGCAAATGGGTCTCGGAAATCCGCGAGCCACGCAAGAAGTCACGCATTTGGCTCGGGACCTTCCCCACCCCTGAAATGGCCGCCAGAGCTCATGACGTGGCCGCGTTGAGCATCAAAGGCAATTCAGCAATTCTCAACTTCCCTGAACTCATTGACTCGCTGCCGCGGCCGGCCTCCCTCGCTCCCCGAGACGTCCAGGCCGCGGCGTCCAAGGCTGCCCAAATGCACCAGTTCGACTCGACCAACCCTTCATTGTCCAGCACGTCATCGTCGTCCTCGTTGAGTTCTCTGGTCTCGGCTATAGACAACCTCTCGACCGAGTCGGAGGAGCTGAGCGAGATAGTTGAGCTGCCGAGTCTGGGGACGAGTTACGAGTCGTACGAGTTGAGAAGTGAGTTTGTGTTCGTGGACTCGGCCGATGACGAGTGGGTGTACCCGCCGCCGTGGCTACAGCAAATGGGGGACTGCGGCGTCTACGTGTGCGGTGGGCTAGGAAGTTCTGCTAACTCGACTGGCTTTGAGGGTTTGTTATGGGATTATTAATTAGTAAGTGCCTAAGTGGTTTGGTTCAAAGTGTTTAATTGTAAATTATGTAAGTGTGTGTTCTTTTTTGGGGTTTTTGACGTTTTTAGCCCTTTTGGTTTTTCATTTAAGGGCTTAAACTCCGATCTATTAATCTCATCTCCCCTTTGGTTTGTGTAAGTACTGCTGTTAGGATCAGGTTTGTTGGTAACTTTGTGCACATACAATAAACCCTTTTGTTTTGCAACTGTTCCTTTTTACCTTTTCTATTTAGTACCATTTTTGAGGCGGCTATATATAATGTTAGGTAATTAAGTGGTAAAAGAGTGTGAGAGAGTTGAAGCATAATTCCATTTTATGGATAACTCTTATATGAAGCACTACAGTCTTGAGGAAGCGCTACATTCAATATATGCTGGTTGTAAAAAAATAACAAAGGCAGTACTGCAAAACAGACCCTAAATCTTGTCCGGAATTATGATCCGAAAATGTTTACCAGCAGCTTCCGTGCAACAACATTCAACTTATTCTGCTCCGTTCTTGGGAATTGGAATGAATACCCATTTGGAAGAACAGTCCAAAGCATGCAACAAAAAACAAAAGGGGAGAGCCGTTGGGGGTATTGAAATCATGAATCTTAAGGTAAACACGACGGGAACAAGTAGAGAAGAAGAACAGCAGAAACAACAATAGAGTTGACAGAAGAAAGAACAAGAACAGGTAAAAAGTACACTCTCTGAAAGGAGAAATTAGGACTCAATTGTACTGGTTCTGAATTGCTGATCGATGGTGTGAGATTAATTTGGCAGCAAATTAAAACCCATGCCAGATGGTGAAACATGATGAGCTGTGAATGGAGACACTGAAAGTGACTGTTAATTTTTTTCCCAAATGTGTAAACATGCAGCAACCATCTAGTACTAAATTACTAATAGGTTAATTTCTTTTATTATATTTGTTATTTTCTTCAACATCGATCTGCTTGTAATTTTCTGAAACTCATGAGGAATTACAGAGGTAGAGAATCAGAGATCAATCAGTTTCCTTTTCTTCTTTGGGGAAGATGAGACAAACCAGAGAATCGTCTTTTAGAGACTGACCCCAATTGTAGCCCTTGTCCAAGACCCACAGAACTATAAAAGAAAAAGAAATAACCATGCAGTGTATATGTACAATATACCAAATAATGATGCTGCTGAAAATTATCCTAGCAAAGCTACCTCAACTATTTTGCACACAAAAGCTAGATATTCAATTCATATTAGTCTTAGAATATGAATGGTTGGAGAGCACTCTATTATAAAGTGCCCACACACCGGTGCCTTGTTCTTCACCAAAGTGGTTTTATCTTAGGTTTTCATTATTTGCAGACATTGACCACTTTTACAAACTTTCTTATTTGAGAAAAAAAGTTTGATGCTTTGATGCTTCTAGTTTTATGAAAGAGCACGTTTGTTTCTAAAATTCAAATTAAGTCATATATTATACTCTGGGGTAATCATTCATTATTCCTGCTAATTAACACAATTATATACGACTGCAGCAGCTAGAGGTTTGTTAATTAGAAAATCAAAAGCGTAGTACAATAATGAGCAAATGGAAAAATATATTGTGGGATCTTCAAACTTAAATAAACAAGCGTCAAGCTGGGGTACCATATCCATCATCCATAGATTCTATGGTATAGTTGCATGAATAAAAACAGAAAAATTAGTTAATAAAATAAAATGCTAGACTAGAGTCGACGAAAGACCATTGTGATTATTGAAACCTAACAGTATATATACTAATTATTTTCATTTATATATCTAATTGTCAATGATTACTTTACGCCTTTGTCATTTTATAATCACGATTCCCATATACATATAAGGCTGTCGACATAAGATCAAGCAGTATGAACAGGATGAGACAAGATATATAGCTAGGGTTGAAAATTTAAATGAAAGAAATAATGTTTAATCTGAATTATGTAAAAGCATAATAGTGACATTATAACCGCTATTAATTGTGGTTCAGTTGTCTTTGTTAGCTTTCTTCTAAGCAGTCCACCTTCCTGATATAGAAGAGGAAACAACGATCGTTGGAATTTATTAGTAATTAGCTTATGTCGCAAAATTACAAAAATGGTGGTTCATAAATTGTACAAATTTATCTATGCTAAAACAAATCTCTGTGTATAAAAATACAGGAAAATCTCCATGGCATAGATATGATACCCTTTTGAAATCTGAAATGATTTAATGAAGTATAATTAAGGTCTATTCTATCAAATCAAGTCACTTTGGCTTGCATGACAATGTGCTCGATCTTGGGACTGAGACTAACACCCGCATATATAACTGTATTTTCTCGTTGTATACTCCGTCGTTTAATGTTGCTTCCCAGAAGAGTGCTGCGTCTATTTGACCTATCTTTGGCTACGCTGATCTTGTGAGAAGTTCTAATAAGGCTCAGATTGAATATGATCGAGCTCGATTTTATCCAATAATTAACATGAATTCAAGTAGAGAAACCAAATTCATTGATTTTTTCATAAGATAGGATGAGTATGCACAATTTGAAAACCTAGATTGAAGAGGAGCAATTGAGATAGCGCAATTTAATTGAGGAATTTGGGGGTCGACTAGCTTGGACAAAGAGAGATCGAGCACTGTGGCTGACGAACTATCCCAAGATTTTCACAAATAGTAATTAAGTAAATTAGTCATCATCAGATCACAACCGGATTTATATTATACGTATATATATGCATGCAATAGCTAGGTTGAAGAAAACAACAATATAAACTTGATCAAAGTCGTGATATAGAGAGGTCCAGCCTAATCATAACCCATCACAACTGTGAGGTCCTCCCGCAAGTAGCCAGCCATAGATATTTAGTAGCCAGCACTCCCCAGCAGCAGTCGTCGATCCATATGTGGTAATTTCCGACGGCTACATTTTGATAATGAAACATGCTTCAACCCCAATTAGGTCTACAAAATCTGATTTGATTTACATATATAGATGTAAAATCGTACGTAGTATACTATATAATTAAGCATCTTATAAGTCACGCTTTGAAAACACTTCTCCGGTGTGGCGTATACAATCTTTGTATACATTATAACTCTCAATTATTATTTTTGGGTAATCATTTATAAGTGTATCTTTTTACATATAGAAACCCAGGACTTCCAAGAAGCTATTTTGTTCATTTCGATTCGGACAAGTACTGCAAGCTAGCTTCTTTGAGTTCCTTCCCCCAATATAATCATGCATGCTTCCAATTTATAATCTCATACTGGACCCCCTGGAGTCGAGTCGAGTCGATCATTCACCAGGTCCATCGATATCAGACACCATATATGAATGAATCTTAAATCGAAACCCCATCAGGTCTCTCTCTTTGCCTTCATTGGCCGCGGTTTGTACACCTGTTGCAGATATTTATCTGTACGAGAAATCAAGCAATTCTATTCACGACCCTATTTTCTAGCAGAATCATCATTTCGTGCTTTGAACCACCCATGCATATTGCATATTGGGGTTACCTTAATAGTAATCTCAATCTCTATCAGCAATGACATACATTTGTATTTTTCTTCATGGTTTTCTCCATCTGTCTTTCTTCTTTTTCAGTTTGCTGATATATATATAAGAGGGTAGCTAGCTGAAACCCAAAGTAATCCAACGACCAAGAAATTATGTTCAGGAGAGTTGGTAAAACAAAGCTCCACCTAAACCCTAAACCTTAAGCCGAGCCAAATCTCCGGTTATACAGACGATTACGCCCTCATTACATGGTTTATATTCTAATCTCTAAACCCTACCAGGGTTTAACAAGTGTAAAACTGAGCAAAATATCTAAGTTGAAAGCGTACAAAATATCCAAGTGTAAAAAAAGGAAAAAAAATTCACTTGATGGTAACAGATCGAGTAATAACTCGAGGAGTCAGACCCCATATCCCAAAGCGTTCCAAATACGTGTTCTGATCCGACTATATTTTTCTGTATATGGACGACGTTAACAGCATTAAAAATCCATATATAGGCTAAGATTGACGCACCAAAACAAGCACTTAATTCCCACTTCCTCCATATCTATCCTACTTTGTAGGTTTTTTCGAATGATTCGCGCCACCAAGATTATCTTTCATTGCGATCCTCCTTTGTTATTCTAACTATACATGGCATGGCATCTAATTAAAGTCGGATAATATCCAAATGAATGAATGATCATACCCTAAGATGGAGGATTAGCTTTCACCTGGCCTGGCCTTCAGTTGAGACTCGGCGTTAATTGGCTAGATATTTTGGTGGAAAGTTGTGACCACCCTGGCCTCTACGCTAGCTTCTAATTTGCGTTCCTAATTTAATAAAACTAATTACTTAATCAAATTAACGTAAGGATCAGGTGCTGATTAATATGCTGTTACCAGAATCAGTGTCCACCCTCTCATTTTTCTAATGAAATTGAATCCGTCTTATTTGTACTTGTTTAAGTAATCGACATTTTTGCAACTTGGTTTCGCATTGTCTGTTCTTATTAAAGAAACGGGTCTCCTAGTGGTTTTTGATTAGTTGAGAAAATAAAAAATTATGTTGAATCTGTTTCCTGTTTTTTTTTCTACTTTCCACATTTTTTTCTTTCATAATTCGATCCGTTGGTGCTATCTTATATATCAAAGCTAACCAAATAATATATAGCCATATGAGAGTTACATAATTCGTACCAAATACAAGTAGCTATGTTGTAGTACACAATTACGCATACAAAGATTCATTAACAAAAAAAAATTACGCATACAAATAACGTGTCAACGTGGGCAGAGATATTTTTCACCCAAAACTCCAATGTCGACAGTATATAAAACAAGAGACGTGTGCGATTTTTTACCCAGAGGTAGGGTTTCATTATTCCTTCGATTCAATGCCACCAATCAATTTTATCGAGCGAAATTGATTTCAAACTGACATGTAAGAGAGCCAATGTTTTCTCCCACGTACATATAGCTAAAATAGAAACATATTCCATTTCTGGAGAGCTTTTCTGGAAGCCCCTTTCCGGAAGAGTTTAGGTTGAGGGTGATTTGAAGAAACACGTACTGATATTGATATTTTCTCTCTTCTGACATCATTAGTTCTTTTTCAATTACGAACGTATCTCAAAATGAAAGAAGTTAATTTTGATAAATCTCACCGGCATATGTAATTAACGGTGAGATTGATACGTTAAGGAATTTTAATGAATCTCACTTCATGAAACATATTTATTGGAAAACAAAAGAATAATTACATGGGCATTATGTTCTTCACCTTTGGAGTTTGGATGCGTTACTTTTTGAAGTAAAGGCCTAAGTACCTAGAGATTCATATAATTCAACTACTAGTGCCCGATTTTGTCGTCGTCTATCTAACAAGGGAACAAATAAAATGTAAATCATTCTTTATGCAAAACAGTTTCGATCTCTTTGTTTGGAGATAATATGGGTGCCTTTTTCTAATCAATTTGTTCCAAAAGTAGAAAGCATAAGTATCACCAGTGTAGCTTTGCTTTCCGTAATATTTGTCTACTTAATTAGTATATTTGCTAATTCGTCAGCATATAATATCGTTAGGTACACCTAAATCCCTCATATTACGTATTTTCGTTTTGGCAGTCGATCGAATATGGTTTGCCATCTGCATCGAGAGGAGTATGTTTTACCTTTGACGTTTTGTAACTTTATATTACACACGCACAAATTAATTAAATCAAACATTGAGATTTTCTTAGTTTGTTCACTTTTTGATTGATCTTGTATCATTGGGAATTGCTTCCTCCTAGCGAAGTGAAACATACTGGTTTTCTTGTTGGTCAGACAACAACATTTGATTTGATTAGAGAGGGTGAAAGTTCTTTCTATTGAGTCTAACAGTGTAAGATATCCGTCATTTATTAAGTAATCTTAATTTTTAATACGTGTATTTAACGTTTTTCTTACTAACTGAACAATCACACAAGGTGTTATTCAATTATCTATTGATATCGGTGCATGCAAATGTACGTCGGTGTTGTGAATCTTCTCATAGCTCATCAGCCAACTTAGGATAAATGCGCAAATTAGTTTCAGCTAATTGTAAGTACATGCATTTCAAGCTTTTCAATTCCAATAACGAAAAATTGATCTCTTCCGGTTTCTTTTGTTCCATCCTCTGACAATATGCTCAGTCGTTTATTTTCAAAGAACACAGAGCATCCATCATTTTGCAAAATTTGGTAAGTTGACTGGATTGAATTGGTGAGACGATGTCGATCCTATTAACAAAACTGGTTCTCGTCAAATGTGTAATCATCAAATTTTACCCGCCCGAAGAAAAATGATCCCACTTTTGTTTTAGTATAACATACCCAAGAGGGAAAAGGTTAAAAAAGAAGCTTGTCTCCAAATCATGTAACAGTAAGATATTCTAAATTAGTGTCATCTCCGAATGGCTGTCGTCTTCACAAACCCCCTTTCTAGTTGTTTTGCACCAGCTTAATACTAAGCATGATTAACTTTATGTCTCTAAACCCATGATATCCAATGTTGATATTCATCCATTTGGTACCCCTAGCTTGAAACACAACAGCCAAAAAGACTATTCATGCTATTATTGATTCCATGGAATCTTATGTACATTTCGTGGCAAGTTAAAGATTGAATTCACTTGGTTGAGTTCGTTCTTAACAAGATATTGCATGCCTTTTTCATCATGCTTACTAGTAACTAAGTGACTATCAATCATACATATGGAACAAAATGTCAATGATCTAGGAAATTAGAGGAAACTTAGAGACCCACTTCAAAGCGAAAAAAATCCCTTTATGACATTTTAGAGGAATATGCATGGCTGGCGAAGGCTTAGTTGTACTACGGTCCAAGAAAAAAAAATAAAAATTAAAGTATCATATTTATATTATCGTGACGAGTTTTACAATGAGAGACAAAATAAATAAGGTTATATTAGTTTTATTATATGTATTTGTAAAGAGAGCACGTGGACTGCTTAATTTGCACTCTATCTTAATATAGAGATTCAACTATTTACCAGTACTTATGTAGCTGTAATTTTTGATGATTAGGTGATTAATTAGTAATGGTGATAGAAATGCAACATGCTCAGAGATCTAATCGCAAAGTATAGCTAAATAGTGTCTTAAATATACCAAAGAAAATTAATGTGACAAATTGAACCTATAAAATTATCTCGGGAATTAATTATCCACCCGATAGGTTAATAATGATTGAATCTTGGTATAGTACAGGAGCAATGTTGAGAGTTGGTCAATCATGATACCTAATTAAGGGAATTTTTTTGATCGATCCAACCTAATTAAGGGAATTGTTAACCACATTTTTGTTCATATATAGGAACTCATGACTTGTATATATCATGATTAATCGGTGACAAAATTTAAATTTGCAAAGCCGAGGGCTAGGGTCACAAATCGTTGTCCCAGTAGGGCAGAATGGGTAATGTGTTAAAAAGGACGTCGACAACGACTGTCGGCATCCTGGTAGTTCACCACGTGTCTTCCACGGTATCCACTCGCTAGTTTTTTTTGTTCCAGGCTGTTCATCACAAAAATAATTATCCAACATGGCCGTACAAGCACAGCTGTCGCATATCTAACATGTCTAGGGTTTACATTTCCGTCGTCTTCAACTGGTCAAAGCCCTAACCAAGTATTCTACCGATCCGCCAATTCCATTATTAAGCAAGTTGATTTTAGCTCACCAAACCCTAATCGCTCCTAAACAAAGCATAAAATCAAATTCTACGCGAGCTGTGATTCTTTGTGTTCTAGCTCCTTCTACTTGAAATGTTTTAACCAAATCGACGAGCGGCGAGTGAGTCACACGGGATGGTCGCGCAGGCAGCTAGGCACGCAGAGAAAGAGAGCTCGATCAAGTAGCGATAGCAAATGCCAGCTTAAGGAACGCTTAAATGGATGGATAAGATCTGAACCCATAGTAACGTGATAATTAGCTAAGATGTAAATGCAGGCAACGGAAATTATTGGAGTGAAACCCACCATTTTCCTTCGATCTACCAGCTTCTTTCTTTTTAGGGAAATTTTGAAGTGAAACCAACATTCCTCTCCTCGAGTTAAATTTCGTTCTGAACATTCTTCAGAGTTATAAATTACAATGGCATGAGTTAGTACGATATATTTCAATTCTAGCTAGCTTTGTGGCTGTGCAAGAACAAAGTGTAATTGTGATGTACAGGGAGTAGGAGAAATAATTTCTGGTGAAACAAATTCCGGCGTCGCTGCCTAGATTTTCTGCATTTATGGAGGTTCCCTACCCACCGTACCCTGCTTAATTCGTTTCGATCTTTCAGAATTTAAGGCCAATGACAACAGGAACCTCTCACACTGATCGATCAATCGTCTGGTTTTCCACAGAGCTAGGGTTAAAATGTGGCTTCTGTTTGTTTGTTTTGAATCTTATATTAATTATGTGAAGCCATACATGCATCAACAAAAGCTTCTTTCGATTCGCAATGGATATCTAGGCCCCGTGAGTCGGTGATCAAATCTAATAATGTTCCATGTATATATGATAGATCTTAGATAAAAGAAAATCTAGCTAGCAAGAGCAGTACTGGTATGGTCGAATCTGAAAAAAAGAAAGAAAAAAAACATCGGGAATGGAGACGGAGAACAGTGTTAACATAGATGAATATAAAACAAAGAGTTTCTTTTTGGTCGGACGATCGAACAAAGATGAATTAAGGATTTAATATCACATTAGCAAAGCTTGATCGTGATTACTGTGCTATATATTAACTTATAGTTTTCGCTTGTTTCTTTCAATCGCTGTTTTAGATATAAAGATAATTAGGTGGGAGCAAATCATATTGATTGATTAGCCTGTACACATAACTTAGTTTCAAAAGAGAGAAAGAGAAAGGAAAGAAGATTCCCGATTGTAATCAGAAGAGACCAACCTCGATCTCGACTGACCTGACTTATCAATTTAGATGGTTTATCAAAATGTCGTTCGCTTAGCATTATTCATTATACTATCGTTGTTAGACTCTCTACATGACCAACCTCAATTTGGTAACGTAGCAGTGCAGATAACAAAAGGTGGGAGTAAATACTTTTACTCATCCCATCATTCAACTAGTACATAAACAAAATGAAACAGCTTCCACAAGTAGGACCATTTGAGATTTGACTATACTGGCAAAGACGAGAGGGAGCAAGATCGATCTTTCAAAATCAATTAGTTTAAAAGCCGGACAATTTGATCGGGGCCATTTGAAAATGAAATTATGGTCCTCGTTCTATATTCATTTAGTGTTCTACGTAAATTTTATACAACCCTATCAAGCTGAATAATTTGGTTTGAGGGAACATATATAATCAATGGGTGGATGCAGATTGAGAAAGTGACGCCTTACCACCTCCTCTATATTGAAAGTTAAAGTCTATTGCACTAAACTGTCTAGTCTTATCGATGCACAACTTGTTTGTACTAATCTCACGTACTAAATGATCATTAATTATGAGTTGTCAAGATCGAATTACATCTGTGTATGTGTATGCGCTCACTTTGTTCATTTCTCGAATTCTAGCTAGCTAATTGAAAGAGAAATGTTCATGTGTTGGTGGGCTGCCTCCCTCAATCTAAATACCCTCATTTCAAAAATGGAACGAGTAATTTGTATTTTTGTTCAATTTCGTGTGGCCTATGTTATTACTTCATACAAAACGTAAGAATGAAAGTATTAAATTTTCTTTGGCGATATGGAACATAAGAAAAACTCAGAGAGACTACCCCCTTCCCCTCAAATGGAAAAAGGGGCTCCATCCATTTGACCTCTAAAAACACAATTATAATTTTTTTCAAATTATATAATGAACAACAAAACTGTGGTCAATTACATTGCTAATTTGGATGGTTTAGAAAATTATGCTCTATATACATACAGCTTAATTAGCGAAGCCTTTTTTCAACTCAAACTCACCACAATTTCAAAGTAAAGATATCGATAAGGATGTAGATAGAATTATTAATAGAGGACCTATAGAGAAGTGGAATGAGATATCCACGAAGAGAATAAGTGAAGAGAGATATTGTACGTGGTCAGCTAAATCCAAAAGCTAATGAGCTTTAAAATCAAACAAGATTATGAGACGTGACCTAATAACAAACAAGCTCACTATATATGGAATCATGGATGACAACGGGGCAACAACGTACGTCAAATTAAAATCAAAGATTAATCATCCAGCTTATGGTTTCTTCACTTTCTTGGATTTGGTTTGCTCTTTATAAAAGTGAATCGAAACAACAAAATTATTTCCTCAAAGGAAATCATTATGTTTTATACATAAAAGAAAATAATCATAAATTCAACAAGACGTAAAAGATCACAATCATCACTCATATACTAACAAACACAATTTTATCACTTTCGATTTAGCTCTCATAACATGCACGTAATCTGAACATTAATTTTAAGCAGAAGGAGCTAAATTTACCTAAAATCGCAGCGCATGCGTTGCATTTTATCAAGATGATATTGTACAGTGTGTTACCGTTTATGAAAAGACTTAGAAAAAGGAACCTTAATTAGCTAGTACATCGTTTTACCACGACCACAAAACATTACTGGATGCAAATTTGCTGTCAATCTCTAATTTGCCCACCTCAATGTCCACCATCTAAAATTACCGCATCTCTTTTTTCATAGTAATAGTAAAGCTAAACCTTCAAAACAATAAAGTCAATTTAGACGATGAGCATTATGGCTAACTTAATCCCCAACATTACTACATACCTAATCAAAATAGACAAGCCTCCATTGGAACAGAACCCCTTTCCACCAAAGTTAGCGGGCCCAGCCCAAGAAAATAAACCTTGATTTTGCTTTACTTATAGCATGAACAAGATTCTGGGGTACTTAATATCTCTGATGGTCCATGTCGAGCAAAACCTTAATTGGACCTCAAAGAGGCGTCTCAACCGTTGAATAGAAGCCAGGAGTCGCATCCTCTGGTACTATACACAGTCTCCGGTGACGTGATCACGTGTCGGCTCACCGGTGGACGTCCGTACATTAGGGTCCAACGCGGAAAAGGAGATAGGGACGATGCACATCATGCACACGAGGTACCGTCGACTTTGCGGCGTTGGAAACCACCGACCGGCCATTGATCGGAGCCACCATGCACCCACCTCTGCTTCGTCAACGACACCGGCACGTGATGTCTCATTACGGGGCACGTGCCCCGTGGAAAGCCCTACGGCAATAATTCATCTCAATACATATGGCGGGAGGCTGGGAGCTATCAATTTCTACTGATAGGGACTACGTTTTATCTGATCGAATTTTCTTGTAATAGTTTGTTTTTTCTTCTTCCTTTTCTTTTCTCTTGGTAGGAAGTCACATATATAAACCCTAAGAGACAGAGAACACGTACTGCCTCTGAACCCTAGAGTGTTCTATAATTAATATATACAGAGTCACACAGACACTGAGGCAATGAAGCATACAGATAATTGCAGAATGCATTTAGGAAAGGAAACATTACCCATCAGATGAAAAGACAATCGACAATGTCCTATCTCTTTCTATCCTTTGGACTCTATATATCGATAGCTAGGTCATATAACTTAAAGTGAACGACGAGTCTTCTGGACCAGCAAGAAAGCAATAGATCAGAAATGCATGTTATAATCGATCTATACCTGAAAGCCCCGGAAGAGATACGCATGTCAGGATTTCAACCAAGTTTTTTCTAGAGAAGAGTCAATTTTTGCTGTCAATTCTTGATCAGAAGTAGAAAAAACCAATAAATCTCCGTAATGAAGGGTCTGATATAGCACTGGGGGTAACACAAGCACAAGGCTAGCTAGTTAGACAGAGAGACAGACTAAATCATATCCATGTGAGATTCTGCAAGTAACGAACCTAACCTTAGCTAACAAGATATATAGACTTACTAGCCCAGCAAACAAATTAATCAACCCTGGCTCGATCTGGATCTGCAGGTCTGTCTGTAAGTCACTGGCGCCATGCATGTATGACTCGATCAGTGTGACTCCATAGCCTTTTCACCAGAAAACTCCAAGGCTGTGGAAAAACTACATGATCTCCATTATCACACAGAGGTAGTGACAAAGCTCATTAAGAAGGTTCTGAATCTGTTGTCTTCCAACTTGTTTTCTCAGATGTGGATACTCGACGTGTAGTCGCCTCTCAACAAAATTATTACTCTGGCCGGTGACATTAATGTGTTGTCAGCAATGAACTAATGACAGTGGCCTTCCGGGTACTGGTAGTACTAGTAATAATTCCCTAGCCTCTGATGAGAATGCAGAGTCGAATGGATTGATCGAAATTAATGGATCAACAACACATGTACAAACATGTTTATCGATCTTAGGCCACAGCCTTATAAAATATCAACGTCGACAACTTCCATGGAAATAGGTCGACAGTGAAAAACAGGCAGCGTTTGCGGTTCTGGTTTTTAAGTTGAGATTGCTTCAGCTGGATGGGGCTTGCTAGACCATTTTCTGCAGTAATTAGGAAGCAGCTTTCCTGTGTATTTTCTATGAAAGTATGTAGGGGCTGGCCCGTTTCTTGATTAGGTCCGAAGGTCTTTCATGCCCATTCTCTTCTGGTCAACACAGTTGGCTTCACAAACATTTTTGGGCCGATTGTATCAATTGATAAGCAGACTATTGAACTGGGTCGATCATATTAACTCCCAGAGGGTCACAAATTTAATTTATATAGTTCATGTTAATCTGATAAGGTGTCTAATTCCCTCTCGAAGTTAAAGCTTAATTCTCACCGGCCGTCTCACTGGCCGACCTCATCTCTTGTTATTTTGAGGCGCTAAGAGCGCCCTCGATCTTTTATTTGCCAAACAAAATAGAAGGATTTTAGAGCAAAACTGAGAGAAAGATACGTACTGCACTAGCTAGGCACTTAAGCAGCTAGCTAGGACTCGTACGTAGTAAGGTAAAATTCATATATGACTGAACACTTTGGTCTAGGTTGCTCAAACCTCACTTCAAAGTTCAATCTGGTATGAGATCCCTAGCTTATTATTCCTTCCCCTTGTATGTTATTGCTTTTGTAATCAACCTTCGAAACAAAGTAGTAGTCTCTTCTTGTCGAGCTCGGGTTGGTGTTTTGTCTTCCTCTTAGTATAAGTTGAATCAAAGATTTACGTCCATTTTCAATCTCGAAGTCTTCAGCAGGGACTGTACATGTAATTTTTTATCTTGATGCTGCCGCTTTGCAAAGCATTGAGCATGTATATAAGTTCTGACGATGATGGTGTAAGATTCAAACTCTAAAACAATTTTCTAACCCTACATACGTACGGCATGATTTGTATTTTCTCAATAACTGACAAAGTTCACTGGCTAATATGCTTCAAGAAAGAAGCATACATAGGTATAGGAACACGAGGAAATATGTATTATATTGTTCATGCTCAAAGCTAGATAATTATATAGACGTACACTGGTGATTTCCACATATGAAATGATAAAAGTCATAAAACTGATCAATCAGTTGCTTGGATATTTAGGGTTTAATTAATATTTTGGTTTTGGTTAATGCAAGCAAGATTCTCTGCGTGTACAATTTGAGCTGCAGGACAAGCAAACCAGGCCACTAATCTTGCTTAAAACGTCATAATGCGTCATTAGTGCATCATGAACTTCCGATAAATTTTCCCAATCGAACCAAATGTTTGCATAGAGTGTACTTAAACAAATGTATATGTATTGTTCACACCAATGTAAAAGTTAGATGTAGCTACATGGATTTTTCGATGACCCAAAATGTTCGAGAGAGAACTAATTAATTATCATCCCCAGATATATGAAAGTTCAGGACCCTTCCAATGAGGGATCCATTTTTTTGACATATATGAGGGATGGGGGATTACACCAACTTTTTCGATTATATTTTCACATCTCCACCGTTCAATATGTA
>NC_020492.1:21769770-21781393 GCF_000184155.1 Fragaria vesca subsp. vesca | reverse complement strand
CTTTTCGATTATATTTTTGAATCTCTACCGTTCAGTTTGTTGGTCCTTATATATAGATCAATTCTGCAAATTTTCAGCCAATTTGGTGATCGTTAAGATGTCGAACAAGATTAAATCAATGAACGAACCAAATCTGCCAGACCTGAACCGTTCATGCTTATAATTAAAAATCGTAGTTTTGAATGCCTTAACGATCACCAAATTGGCTGAAAATTTGCAGAAGTGATCTACTCATATAGAACTACATATTGAACGGTGGAGATGTGAAAATATAATCGAAAAGTTGGTGTAATCCCCCATCCCTCATATATGTCAAAAAAAAAATCCCTCATTAGAAAGGCCATGTATGAAAGTTTATATTCAATTAGGTTTGTTCTGATACAGTCCTAACTTATTGATTCATGTCCCATACATTAGGAATAGTACGTCATGAATTCGGAAGAGAGCAAAGCCCTTCGCTGGGTAAGTAGCTAGGTGGCACAAGATGCTTATACAACAAGAACAAAGAAAAAATAAGATGCATGCTCGATGTTTGATGATATATAAAAGTATCTATATCTCAATGATCTTTCATTCCAATAGCATAAATTGAAATCGATGAATCGATTTGATGGCTAATTAACTACACATACATAATAACCAAAATTGAACAAAATATAATTTTTGATGCGTAAGATTCAGAATCTAATTATTACTGCTACCATAACCAAAATTGACAGTTGTAAGCAGATCGAGTACCTACACGTTGAAAATTCCTAATGAAATCATGAATTTTCATGATGATCGATTGCTTTTGTAATGCTGTGGAGTATAAATGGATTCTCCTTCCACTAATGCTGACTTGAATAGTTGAATTAGCTTTGGAAGTTAGAAGTTCGAACAAGATTACAAAAACCAAATGCTGGCCTTATCTAAGCATCAACTAAATAGTATCAATATTAACGATATGAACAACTAACACGTCACTTTGCATCACCAGCACAGGCCACACACCCACATTTCAAATTCAATCCAATTGTGTGTGTATACGTGTATGGATTTGGACCATCCACTCACAAGCTTAATTAAAATTAAAATTAAGAATGGTGTTGCTTGTATGGGGAAACCCTAATTTTGTCCGCCACATTCTAGCAATTAGGTCATTCTCTGATTGAAAAGCTGTGGGAATCAATAAGGGCATGAAGAGACACAAGCAATTACTAGGGTCTTGAATTCTCTAAACAACTGCTGTAGTACTCCCCTCCAATGCCAAACCAGACATGACTTTGAATGATGAAAGCACTTAATTTGGACAAGTGGGTTACTAACTAGTAGTTTTGAAGTCGATAGATGTTTTCATTGTTCCAAACTGAAACTGTATGCGAGGCTAGCACTCCCCTCGATTCGTTTGATACTGTACGTAGCTCGTGAAGAACATATACTAACTTTGTTTAGTTGTTTAAAACAATTATAGCTAATTAATAAGTGAATCTTTATTGATTAAGCTCTAAAATTAGAACGATACAGAGAATATTAGCATAACCAATGCGCAAAGATGACAGGTCCAGATAGGAGATTGTGAAACTCCCCTCATAATCTTTCTTAAACTCTAACTATTAAATCAAACTACATCTGCAAGATGCTAGGGTGGACGTACTTCTGTTCTCCATGTGTGGAGCAAAATTGAGAAATTTTTGGCATTAACTAGAAGCTGGGTGGCAAACACATTGGGCCAGAGCCCATGTCAAAAATAACCAAAATACAAAGAAACAAGTTGAGGCTTCCACTTTCCCAAATCAGTATGGACTAAGAACTTGAGTGGGGATATTAAAAATGAAGTAGCTGAAATCATGAAATATGGTGGATTCTTCATGGAAAACATCATTATTTGCTTCTGAACGCAAATTCTCCAACAAATTAAAGCTTCAGTTTGTCTGAGCTCCCCACTTTCGACGGCCATATATCCATCACCCATAATATCAATCGTTCCGAATTTCCTTTGTCATTTTCTCTTATTTAGTTTTAATTTTTAAGTCTCATCTGTTATTTCCAATTGTGAGCACGCACCAGCTAGCTTCTAGTTTTCTCGGTATACACTGAAAGAGTCAAAACTGATGCATTTCAGATGAACAAATGAGTTGCACAGTTTCAGTGGCGGGGGAGCTTTCAGAACCAGAACATGGATGGATTGATAAGTATGTGGCATTGGTAATCTTAACACATGACGTTCTGAGAAAGAAGTGCGCAACAGCAACTTTGGATTTGATTTCGAAAGCGAAACATTTGATTTGATTCAGACATAGTTTTGCTGCAAAGTTAATCAAAGTATGAAATGGGTTATGATAATTTTACCGGGAATGATCACTTGCAGATCAATGAACTGAACTAAAAATGGTTAAAATGTATGTAGAGGAACTGAGGAAGAAGATGTGATATTTCACCTACAGTTGCTCCTGCTAACATATCACCTAATACATAAACAGGTTGGTTTTCTTGGAGTAAACTCTAAATAGATAGTTTACAGAAGAAAAACCCTAAACAGATAGTTTACAGAAGAAAAACCCTAAACAGATAGATTATATAATTTTGTGTACATATAAAACAAGCAGCCAAGAATGCAGGAACAGCCCTAGCTGCAAAATGGAATCGGAAAACCCTAGCTACTAGCATAATGCTATTGGTCGCGGCACACAAACTGGATCTCTTTGGAACAAGAATATAAAGCATCTAATTAGAATATGATCATCCATCTGATCCATGCCGCAGATTAATAACGTTTGATTTCATCATGAATATTAAGGATTCATATTAAGGATTAATTTCATCATAAATATTAGTCTATAGGCAGTTTCACCAAACCATTGCAGCCATATGGCGACATTTAATTCATTGGCTGCAATTCACTATATTTGTACTCACGTCCAGCAACACAGGTTGTCATTGGCTGTACCCTTAATCGAAACAGTACAAATATGACAAAGATCGATTCGGAATAATTAGATTCCTTCATTTTAAATGGTCCATAATAACTTGATCTAAGAAGATTAATTAATCATGGACTATACATTAATTAATAGAATCGATAATTCCTAGTTACCGCATCATAAAATGTGTTATATCCTAGGCATTCTGTGTACTACGTATGACTCTTCTTATTTCTGTGATGTATATATTCACAGAAATATATTTTAAACATAAGCTAGCTAGTTATGTCTCGTAGTGAAGGGGAATTCTACCAATTAAGATGCCAACATGTAAAAGCATTGTAGATTAATTATCATATTTCTCTCCTACTCATCACGATCTTCCTATAAATACAAACTCATACCTCCTCACTCTTCAACTCAAGCTAATATCACTACAAGCTCGCTAGTTAAGCTAGACTCTGAGCTTGACCCAATATGGCTTCCTTAGGATTTTCTGTAGGCAGTGGAAACTCGTGTTTGCTGCCGAGAGCAGCAGTTTCCGATCACTCCATTCCGAACAGTGGCAGAGATGGATTTAATCCCTTAAAGAAGGGCGGTACCAGCAGGAAGCGCTTGACGTCCACAAACGTCGCAAGTCCTCCATTGCCGGCTATTGCAGCTCCTCATCTGCCGCCGAGTAAGGAAAGTGATGATCGAAGAAGCCACGTAGCTTGGACCAGTGTGCGGCAGGAGAGATGGGAAGGAGAGCTGCACGTACAAGGACAAATACCACTGTGGCTGGTATGTGATTCCTTCATTTCTTAATTCCTCCATTTCATTAATAGACAACTTCTGTCTCCTTTAGATAATAAGCTTGCATGTCAGATTATGCAGATCATAGTACACCGATAAAGAGAGGTTGTACTGATACCGTAACTCGTAAATAATCTCTGTTGTGAAATCAGTTGTGAGGAATTAGAACTTTCAAGATTCAACTCAATACCAATTCAAATAGTGTTAAGTAGAGACGTTAAATAAGGAGAAATTTTTTTCGAATTCTATTCTCAACTCTGAGCTCATTCACCTCTGAGTTACTTAAACCCTAGCTAGAATCGTGAAGCAAGATAAGGCCACCATCTTTTCCGACTCATTTGTGCTGTAAATTGCCGGAATTAGGCATAGAGATACCGGAAGTAGCAAGAAGAAATAATCCCTAGCAAAATTCGAACTTATTGCTTATTGAGGCCTACCACCAAGTGTGTGTCTCCTTAATGGTGTATTACTATTAATTAAGTATATAGTATGTAATTAATGGATTAATTACTGATTATCCTAGTCGCGCCACAAATAGCAGGGCTGGCCAAAGTATATTCCTCCTAATTATCGATCTTTAAAATGTTCAACCAGAAATATAATTCAAGTTTTGCCTTATTCTTTGTCCTTACTCTTAATTAGTAGCTCCCAAGTCCTATTATTTTTATACTTTAGGTTGGATTACGTATAACGGTCTCATTCCAAATCTGTACAAGTATTTGTTTTTGTATTTGTAAACGAATGATTCTAATTAATTGGTTTGATTCTCTTGATTAATTCCGGATCCATTACAATTAGGGCATACTTACTCATTTACTTATTATACATGCAGAAAGGAACGTACCTAAGAAATGGTCCGGGACTTTGGCACATTGAGGACTACAACTTCCGTCACCTCTTCGACGGCTACGCGATGCTAGCCAAGCTCCACTTTGAGAACGGCCGTCTGATCGCCGGCCACCGCCAAATCGAATCCGATGCTTATAAAGCCGCAATGAAGAGCAAAAAGCTATGCTACCGTGAGTTCTCAGAAGTTCCTAAACCGGATAATTTCCTATCCTACATTGGTGAGCTGGCCAACCTATTCTCCGGTGCATCCCTTACCGATAATGCCAACACCGGCGTAGTACAACTCGGTGATGGCCGGGTGGTGTGCCTCACTGAGACCCAAAAAGGGTCCATAGTGATTGACCCGGACACTTTGGACACAATAGGAAAATTCGAGTACACTGACTCGTTGGGAGGTTTGATCCATTCAGCACATCCTATTGTGACAGAGACCGAGTTCCTGACTTTGTTGCCTGATCTGATCAACCCGGGTTACTTGGTGGTGAGAATGGAGCCTGGTACGAATGAAAGGAAGGTGATCGGACGGGTTGACTGCAGACAAGGTCCGGCGCCGGGATGGGTTCATAGCTTTCCGATGACCGAGCACTACATAATTGTGCCCGAAATGCCGTTGAGGTATTGTGCAGGAAATTTGCTCAGGGCTGAACCAACACCATTGTACAAGTTTGAGTGGCATCCTGAGTCCAAGGCCTATATGCATGCTATGTGTAAAGCCAGTGGTAAAATTGTAAGTCGATCTCCTACTTACTGATCTCTCTTCCAAACTCGAATAATATGTCATTGAATTAATAATTTCCAATTATTTTTCTTTTTTTGGTTATTTACGTTTTTGATGTAATTGTTTTGAAGGTTGCGAGTGTGGAAGTGCCATTGTTTGTTACTTTCCATTTCATTAATGCATATGAAGAGAAAGATGAGGATGGGAGGGTGACGGCACTCATTGCAGATTGTTGCGAGCACAACGCTGATACCACCATCCTTGATAAGCTTAGGATACAGAATCTGCGTTCATATACTGGCGAAGAAGATGTGCTACCAGATGCTAGGTAAGACGATATGTAATTTTTTCTCGTTAACTATGTTATTATGCGATGTTATGTTGTTAGAATGTCAATGATTCATATGAATGATTTATATGTATGCAGGGTTGGAAGGTTTAGAATCCCATTCGATGGGAGTGCATATGGAGAACTAGATGCAGCATTAGACCCAAATGAACATGGAAAAGGGATGGACATGTGCAGCATAAACCCTGCGTTTTTGGGTAAGAAGTATAGATATGCCTATGCTTGTGGAGCTGAGCGCCCTTGCAACTTCCCTAACACCCTCACAAAGGTAATTAGTACTGCACTAGCTACTTCTATTTCGCAGAAGCTATCCCTGGTTGGTACTCAGCTTATTCTTACAGAAGTTAACATTTTGACCTAACAATGTCAGATTGATTTGGTGGAGAAGAAAGCTAAGAATTGGTATGAAGAGGGCGCAGTGCCATCCGAACCATTCTTTGTCGCTCGACCAGGTGCAACTGAAGAAGATGATGGTGTGGTGATCTCGATGATCAGTGAGAAAAACGGAGGTGGGTACGCATTGGTATTAGATGGAACAACGTTTGAAGAGATTGCTAGAGCCAAGTTCCCTTATGGCCTTCCATATGGGCTGCATGGATGCTGGGTTCCAAAGAAATGAAGTGAATCAAGTACTTAGGGTATTACCTGTTACGTACGTACGTAGAAATTGTAGCATTTGTTATGATGTATTAAGAAAATTACATAGATAAGCTTATAGGCAGCGTGAAGAAATATGTTCATATCTATTATTTGTAGTGTGTGCAAGTCTTTCATCTATTTATAAATAGACTTTCCTTTTATCATTTACTGCATTTTCTCGTGTTCATCTCTCACTGTGCTACTTCTTGTTAGTGTTCAGGGGCAACTTCGAGAAAATATCCATACAAATGAGGCTCCTGATGACCAGAAGCATCAAGATTAAAACTTTATATTTATTTCTATTGAAGAGTTCTTTTTCTTTATTATTGTTCTAAAAAAAACAATCATATTTCAATGTTACTGTATTTCACAAGAAATAAGAAAAGTGAAAAAAAGTAACCTTTCCTTGAGGTGACAATCAGAGGCCTCATCATGGGCCGGGCTAGAGGCGGCCCTATCCTAAATTTTAAGGTTTAGGGTAGAGTCGGGTAGGATTTTGACTTGGTCAACAAATTTTAGGACCGGGTAGGGTCGGGGCTCAAATATGTAAACCCTTACCCGCCCTTAAAACCCATTTTGCTAGGGCTAATATTTGAATAGAGCTGAATGAGCCTAATATAACGCTATTTTGTTTAACGAAATAAATTCATGAGTTTTTTTTTTCTCAAATATAACCTCAAGGGATATATATGATACAATACCCTATTTTTACTCATATTTAACATACATATACATTATATTTAACTTAAGACATCTATAATTATTAATCTAAGTAGTTATATGAATTAAATTCATTTTACCCTCCTGAGGTTTCGAGTTGAGCTCATTTCAGCCCCCGATCTCCCAGTTTTAAAAATTTACCCTCTGAAGTTTCTAATTTTCATCAGTTTAGCTTATTTGTTAAGATTTTGTCCAATTTGAAGGTTAAATGCTAACATGAAATCTTATAAATTGGGTAATAAAGTGTGATTTTTGTCGTTTACCGACTGTTCTAGCCCTAAAAATGAGCTATAAAGTCAAAATTAACATTCAATTTGACGGATTCTTAGCAAATAAGCGTATTTGATGAAATTTATAAACTTCAGGGGGTAAATTTTCAAAATTGAGAGGTTGGGAGCTGAAATGAGGTCAACTCGAAACCTCATGAGGGTAAAATGAATTTAATCTTAGTTATATTCATATATTTCATTAACCATTTCTCTAAATCACCAAAAATCAATCGTTATTTAACAAAGCAAAATACAAATTAAAAAGAAATAAAACTTACAAGATTAGTTGTATTATATAAAAAATAATAAACATATTAAAAACAATAGAAAATAAGTAATTATTAGGGCTTAACTGGCGGACTTTTAGGGCCGGGACAAGGCCAGGTTTCATTTGCTTGACCCTGGCCCCACCCTAATTGAAAAGGGCTAGGGCCGGCCCACCCTAACGAAGGGCTGGGTAGGGCTTCAGCCCTATAGGGTAGGGCGGGCTAGGGCCGAAGGGCCAAATGATGAGGCCTTAGCCTATCTGCTCTCCTATTTCAAAATAGGTCATATACTTCCAAGTTACAAAGGTGAAACTGAAGACAAACCGGCCAGATACATGTATACTGTAAGACACTGACTCCAAGAGCTTCAATTGGACTTCTGAGATGAATAAAGATGGAGGTTTCATTCATTTCTGGTCTGTATAAACGGCATCAACATCATCAAGTTCAAGTAAATTGGTCATAAGTTCCTTATTCAAATCCACAGCCTCGTCATCTACCTGAATCAGGCCACCACAAGAAATTCAACTCTTAGAATAATAAAAACTAATGATTAAAAGATAATGCTAAACTCCTGCTACAGATTAAAGGCTTAAAAAAATCATGTGAAGACAGACCTCAATAGGGCTTATTGGAAGTAGCTCAGAACCATTATCTGTCTCAAATTTGATTCCTTCATCACGTAACTTTGAAAGTATTGCTGAGTAGTTTTCTGAGTCACTCACAATCTTGTAATATCTATCACAAGCCAAAGAAAATAAAAATCAGAACTCTGTTCACCAGGATAAAAAGGTCAAGCTACAACTGAATCTACTGCCTTCAAGTTGAATAAGTTCCAACTAAAAGCAAATCTCCAGAATGAAACTATGATCAACACTGGAAATTGTGTTTAGCAGAAAATGTAAGCTCACGAGAAAAATCAAATGGGTCAAGACCCTCCCCCTCTATAGATATCATGTGGGGTATGATCACAACAGGAGTGTTTTACTATTTTAAACACAGTTGTCTGAGTTCTACATAAACTCCCATTTATAGTGTATGTTAATTTAGCAGAATATACATAGATTAACAACTAGAAAATTGTAGCCACTACTGAAAACATTACCGTTCTGATTGATCTTCTTCGGTATCATCTTCATATGCTGGCGGTTCAATAACATCCTCAGCACCAGCATCTAAAGCAATGGAGAGGAGCTGATCTTTGTCAGCATCTGAAACTTTTATGTTTACCACCCGAGCACGCCTGAATTTGAACAGAACAGATCCTGGATCTGCCATCTTCCCGCCACAGTTCTTTACAACCTCTCTAACAGCTGCCACAGATCGGGTTATTTTATCTGTCAATACCTCAACCACCATGCTAGCTCCGCCATAACCATATACCTAGTACAGAGCAGCTTATTAGTGTATTTGCATAGTAGCTGAGAAAAGCATCAACCTAACAAAGATGAAGTATGAAAGCAGTACACATAGCAGATGATACTGTTACCAAGTTACCAACCTCGTAAACTTTCTCAATGTAAGCTTCTTGTCCCTTCTCAGATGCTCTCTTAATGTTGCGATCGATGATTTCCTTGGGTACATCAAGCTCCTTGGCCTTCTCCAATATACTAGCCAAGGCTGTGTTGGTCACAGGATTCGGACCGCCCTTCCTCAAACTGCATTACCATATCAAGGCAACAAAGATCACTTCAATGCCGCACCAACGAAAGCATACTCAAACATTAACTGCAATCAAGGAAACAGCCCTGAGTAAGAGAGACGGAGAAGCGACTGACTTACGCAGACACCAGTTCCTTCCCAATCTTGGAATACAGCTTCATCTTCTTCGCGTCTTGCGCCCCCTGCATTACCAATTTGGCAATGTTCAAAACTCACACAGGCATTTCATCGAACATGTGGTGTGCATAAACAGTAAACAACAAATGCAAACCTTTCGGCCAGCGATTTTGCTGGAGCGTCGGCCCATGGAGAGAGGAGAGACGGTCCGGATGGTTCTTCTTTCTCCGGGGATGCTTCCTACAGGCGTCGAAGTCCATAAAGAAGGCAATGGTGAAATGGAAGATGAAGATGACAAGCTTCTACTCAGCAAACCAGTCCCTGAATCGGAAATTAAGCTTTAACTTCATTTTTCACAGAAAATGTTTCAGAATTTAAATGGAGGAAGATGAGTACGTACTGGCCGAAGAGTTGGGGCATTTGGAAGAGACACCGGAAGTGAATCTTTGGAGGGTTGAACCTAAAGCTCTGATTGTACAAGATGATCCCATTTTGGTTATGATTTTGATGACTTCGAATGCAAGCTAGGAGAGGCTGCCGCTGCTTTCGTCGTGGAGTCCACTGGAGATGGCCATGGATGAACCTGCGCGCACCTTCGTCAAATTCAAGTCTTATTGGGCCCTGGACCCAACAATAGATGGGCCTAAGGCCACGGGTTCTGCCATGCGTCACCCTATTATCATTTGATACAAATTGAATCTTTTACATCTTCAATCTTCAGTTTCATTTTCTTGTATCTACAATCTTTCAATTTACACATATAACTCAGTACATTTCAACGCAGGGTTTCCATCCATTATACCTTTTCCACAACAGAGGCATTGAGTTTACTGCGGCAAAGACCAATAAATCTCTTGGTCTTGAACACTACTCCTACTCCTATATAGCAAGGTGCAATTTTCTGAGATTTTAGTCGTGCTAATAAACGACCTCGGACATAAAAAGAGAATAGGGGTGGTGTGGTGCGGGTTATGGCTCAAACTTGATCCAATCCACTTTATATGGTTTGACAATTCATTAAACCAGATATTCGGGTGACTCACTTTCCGGTTTGGTTTCGGTGTGGTTTCCGATTTGGCCCAATAACTAGGCCCAAAAATAAAATAAGATATTAGAACACGTCGTATGTGTATGTGGCTGAAATAGCAAGCTATTAGAAACACTAAAACACAACAAGCTAGTTAGAGATACGAGAATAACAAGCTATTAGAAAAACATCAAGTCATCACCAAATAATATTACAACATGAATAATTATAAAACAGAGGGAGCTATCGTGCTAGAGAGAAAGAAAAAAAAGGAGATGACGATAAGTGAGTGAGATATGCCTCTCTCTTAGGGTTAAGGGATCATAGTTGGGCCGCTTGGGGTTATTGGCTTACGACTTCTTACTCTCTTAGGTTTTAAATCAGATTGGAGTTTTCCCAATCCTAGCTAATCCAGTCTGTTTTCATGCGGGTTGGAGTTTTTCCAATCCTAATCCGATCCACTACAACCGATGCGGTACAACATTTTTGGTGTGAAGTGCCCACTCGTAAAAGAGAATGTGTTCCTCGTCGATCTACATAATGCCCCTGCCTATCTTGTATGTTCATGACCGGACTTCGACCCGATTAGGGTTAGGGTTAGGGTAAGAGTTATGTTTTCTTACAGGAGCCCTTTCTTATTTTTTAGAATTAATTACTGGTCACTCCATTAACTTTCATGCGCTCGACAGTTTACTCCATTAACTTTCAATTTCAATCGATTACTCCATTAACTATCCAATGTCACACAATTAGGTCAATCCGTTAAGTCGCCGTCCAAATCAGTGGTTAAGTTGCTGACTGGACATATTCAACTGGAAATTCCACTCTCTCTCTCTCTCTCTCTCTCTCTCTCTCTCTCTCTCTCTCTCTCTCTGGCCAGCCATGGCTTCCCAAACAGTAAGTAAGCTGTGGTTTTTGGCTTCACTTTCCACTCACTCAAATCCAACAAAAGTTTATGAACCAAAGCCTGTTATAAAGATAGGATTACAAGCTTTAAGTACATAGCTTAAGTTTTGAAAACAAAGCCGTGGATAGGAAGTTATGCTCTCTCAAAGTTGAAGCAAAAATCTGAAAACCCAGAAAATTTCAGCTTTTGGCTGAATCTGCTACTGTTTTTGACAAGCAATTTGACAAACCAAATGTTAACCAAACCCTTTGAAATTTTACACACATAAATATGGATATATGAGCTTTACAAAGGAACTTTCGGGTTTTAAAACAAAGGCCTGAGCTGAAAGATATCAAGACGCAAAGTAGGCAAGAAAATCAGCTTTTCTGCAGAATTTGGCTGAATCTGCTACTGTTTTTG
>NC_020492.1:21757828-21768704 GCF_000184155.1 Fragaria vesca subsp. vesca | reverse complement strand
AGTTGAAAAATAATGTCCAGTCAGCAACTTAACCACTGATTTGGACGGCGACTTAACGGATGGACCTAATTGTGTGACATTGGATAGTTAATGGAGTAATCGATTGAAATTGAAAGTTAATGGAGTAAACTGTCGAGCGCATAAAAGCTGATGGAGTGACCAATAATTTCTCCTATTTTTTATAGTACTTTTTCGTTTTGAATTCCAAGCTAAGTTGAATGTTTTTGAATATGACCTTGAGCTAGCTAGACTGGACTTGTAGAGTTGTAGTCATATAGAAGTTCTAGATCGTATGATCATTGTTTCACCTGTGTTGATATTAATTACAAGCTCACAAAATACTATAACGCAAATGAACCGAGTGCCGTACTAAGACTATTATTTCGAAGAATAAGTTATGAAGCGAATGATTACGAGACGTTTCATCAAGTACATTATTTTTTCGCTATGAAAATTGACAATGTAAAATTTGTATTGTGATCGAACCCGATATAATTGAAGAGCATAATCACAAGGTAATGTATTGAACTATGAACCATGAAACAACGCAAGGATGGTTTAGAAATTGTTGTTGATTATCTAGTTGGATCTATGAAGGACCAGAGCACAGTGGCGGAGGGAGAAAATTTTCGCTATGGGGGCACATAAAGAAACCAAACAGGAAATAACTACTGATTAACGAGCACAAAATTTCAGTTTTTTTTGTTGTTTTTTCGTAAAGGAAATTTCAGTTTTAAATATCAAAATTTGTCCAATTCAATTCATTTTTTGGTCTCCACTTGCAATCACTGCATTTAAGGGTATGATTGATCAAGCACCAACTCGAATTGAAGCTCAAATTCTGGTAGTGTTGCAATTCGTACAATGTAGTAAAACCCAATTGAACGAGATAGGTAATATAGGCAGAGTTGAAATATTCAGGTAGAATTGAGGGTAACATGCAGACGAAAAATCTGAGGATTTCATGGGTACGTAATAGCAAGTTCTCGTCGTCGCTAGTGGAGTTGAATTTGGGAATGAAGATACTAGAATCAAGTTTTGGATCGGGAAGGACATTTAGTTTAAGTGTAAAAAATTTGACGGTCTGAGGAGCTAGTCTCCTATAATGATGGGTATGAAAAAGAAAAAGAGGAGAGAGATGTTCTCTCTTTTTTTCTTTTTTTTTTTCTATGAGAAGAGAGAGATATTCTTTAATTAATTTATCAAAATGACAGTATGTTAGTCAAAATGAATACTTCGACTCATATATATGGTTTTTGTTGTGTTATTTTAAAGTTTTGTTGATGAAATGTCGTTAGAAAGTCAAGAAATCATAAGGTTGCACGGCTAGTTCTCATATTTTTGTGAGAGCATATTGCATCACAAAACCAGATGTCAAAATTCCATTAAAACACGGCCCCACTCGTCTTTAATCGGCTCCGCCAATGCCACAGCATATGATATTTGCCAAAAACACAAAACCATGTGGCTTCTTGTCGTCATCTATAACCAACCAACTCTCGCTTTCACCGTTTTTGTATTATCTATCGACCAACTGTCGTTGTAATCCTTCCTCCTGCCTTTTCCAACAATAAAAATAAATTTTTTAATGATGACGTAACTATAATTTGAGATTATCTTTATGCGTATAGTATTCTTATACAAACCTGTATGCGTCTACGTATGCAGTATTTTGTCTCCTTAATCTCGTGTTTAACATAATCAATTCTCTTAATCAGATAGTAGGCTGGGGCCCCACTAATCAAGGAGATTCACATTCCCGCGGTTCGTATCCAACCTTTTGCCTCCAAATTCCAGCTATCATCATGCAAGCAGCTTTTTCGGTTCCACGACCAGAATGGAATGTTGGCACCTCACGCGCCTCTTCCGTGCTTCGTTCCATCCTATTATTTAAAGGCACGCGATGTTCCGGAAAGGAAGTAAAAGCATGAAAGGGCGGGTCGATCAGAACCATCTAAATTCTGATAGTTACTGACACAGTGACACGTGTTCGTTCTTGACTTTGCTTCTATATTACGCGTAACGGAGCATGTCCGCAGTGAAATGTATATTATATGGAAATGATATGTGCACTTCATATGTCACTTCTTACACTCTTTCTAATCGATCAACTATCAATTATCTTCACTAAATCCAAATTTTAAGTGCAAGATTTCTAACGAACTCTCTTATTATCTGAATAATTCATTTCAATTTTTGCTCTGCATGTTGAAGGATGGAAATTTTGAATTTGAACCGTAGCAAAAATATCATAAATGTAACAACTTATGAAACTATCTAGTGATCAACACATTTGGTTAGAGTAATGGATTATTGTAACAAATTACTTCTACAAGTAGTTTATAAAGCAACAATGAGGTTGTGTCTAAAAGCTGCTATCGGTGACCTGTTATTTTTTTTTTTTTAAACTAGTTTTTTGGGTTTACCAGACACTATTTAATCTAAAAGTTCAAGTAAAAGTTGATTTTTTTTTTTATTAAAAGTGAAGCTATACCAAATAGGACATAAGCCCAACTTTTATCAATCGATACAGAAAAAAAATGGTTCTTCTACAATATCACCAACACATATGTAACATAGTATCCATATCATCGTTATAAACTCCTTTTGTAACGGTTTTTGGTAATTTAACATGCCTATGTTAAATTTAAAATAACCAAAAGCTAAGGTTGACCGAAGATTGAAGACTTTGATCTAGTTATCCTAATCTTGAATTCAAACATTTCTATTTGCAAATTATGTATTTATAAGTATTTGTAATAACTAAAATACCATATTTCCTCTAGTAAAAGATATGACACTTGACATTCACAAGTCATCTACCATATAGTAAACCAAAACCAAAAACCATATAGTAAGCCATCTGTTTCTCTTCGTAATCTTCTAGATATTTGTTGGTATGTCTATTTCAATATGGACACTACAGTACCTAACCCCATAACCAAAAACCAAAACCCAGGGCAAGTAGGTACAAGAACAAATAGTTAAAAAAACTAATCTTAATCAAATACATAATAACTCATTATACCTGGTCCCCATGATTAATTAGTCACTAAGCCATGTTCTTCTTCTTCTCCCATCCACCCCAAAAAAGTTAAAAAAAAAAAAAAAAAAAAAAACAAAATACAACTACCACTCTCCTATCCCTTTCACTATTACTTAGCTTTGAGTGTGTGAATGTATAAACTTGCAGCTCTAGTCTGGTAAGCTCTTCCTTCTCTCTCTCTCTCTCTCTCTTCCTCTTCCAGCAATGGCTCATCTTTTCAGAGAGCTCTCACTGGGCCATTCGAAGAGAGGGTCCCACTCCAACGGCGCCACCGCACTGACGATACCTCCCAAGCCAACCGCCACCACGGCCGCCGATCTCCCGTCCCCATTGGGCCAGCTCTCGGCTCACCTCACCGATTCGGAGCTCCGGCTCACCGCCTACGAGATCTTCGTCGCCGCCTGCCGCACCTCCACCGGGAAAGCCCTCACGTTCGTCTCGTCCGACTCGCCGACTCAGCAGCACAGCGCCGCCGGCTCGCCCGGCTCGCCGGCGCTGCAGAGATCGCTCACTTCCGCGGCGGCGAGTAAGATGAAGAAGGCATTGGGGCTTAAATCGCCGGGAAGTTCCGGGTCGAAGAAGAGCCCCGGGTCCGGGTCCGGGTCGGGGCCCGGGAAGTCCAAGCGGGCTATGACGGTGGGGGAGCTGATGAGGATCCAAATGGGGATTTCTGAGGCTATGGACTCCAGAGTCAGGAGAGCTCTGCTTCGAATTTCAGCTGGACAGGTCAGCTCAATTATTGCTCTCATATTCTTTCACTTTTAAACTGTTTTCATTCTATGTGTGATGAATTTGATAAATTTGGAAATCGTGTTGGTCAAATTTGGATTTCTGGGTTATATATGGTGATGGGAATTCCATTTTTTGGAAGATTAATGGGTTGTTTACTAAATGTAGTTTGATCTGATGAGCATGACCGTTCCTATCAATTGTTTATAGTTAGTATTTCCGAAATTGTGTTTGATCAAGTCATGTGTTTTGATGTTCTTATTTACAGGTAGGAAGGCGAATTGAGTCGGTGGTAGTCCCACTGGAGCTGTTACAGCAGCTCAAGTCGTCTGATTTTACTGACCCGCAAGAACACGAAGAATGGCAGAAGAGAACCCTCAAAATTCTTGAGGCTGGTCTGCTTTTGCATCCCTATGTGCCGCTGGACAAGTCCAATAGCGCTGCACAGCGGCTACGACAGATTATACATGGAGCATTGGATAGGCCATTTGAGACGGGGAGAAATAATGAGTCCATGCAGGTTCTTCGTAGTGCTGTTACGGCTCTTGCTTCGAGGTCATCTGATGGCGTTTATGATACGTCCCACTGGGCTGATGGGTTACCATTGAATCTCCGCATTTATGAAATGCTGCTCCAAGCTGTGTTTGATACTCAGGATGAGACATCTGTAATAGAGGAAGTGGACGAGCTAATGGAGCATATTAAGAAGACCTGGTCAATCCTTGGACTTAACCAGATGTTCCACAACCTTTGCTTTACCTGGGTTTTGTTTAACCGTTTTGTTGCTACTGGTCAAGTTGAATTGGACCTGTTGTATGCTGCTGATACGCAGCTAGCCGAGGTTGCTAAAGATGCAAAGGCAACAAAGGATCCCCAGTACTGCAAGATCTTGAGTTCGACTTTGACTTCAATTATGGGTTGGGCAGAGAAGAGACTCCTAGCCTATCATGACACTTTTGATAGCAGTAATATTGATACCATGCAGGCCATTGTTTCTCTGGGAGTAGTAGCAGCTAAGATCCTAGTTGAAGACATATCAAATGAGTACCGCAGGAGGAGAAAAAATGAAGTTGACGTTGCTCGCAACAGGATTGACACTTACATTAGATCATCATTGCGAACTGCTTTTGCTCAGGCAAGTTATATGCCAATTTCGAAGGGTGTAAAACGATGAAAATATGCATGACATATGACTTCCCAATTTTCCTTTCCTGCCAAGTTGGTGCACCATATGGCGGGTTTTTGCTTCGAATTTTTAAGAAACTTTGTCGGACAAAAAATTTTGCTTGCATATTCTGTATTTGTTTTGTTTGGATTTATAACCTGACATATGTTTAGTTACTTGTACACAGAGAATGGAGATGGCAGATTCTAGCCGGAGAGCATCAAGAAACCAGCCTAATCCCCTTCCTGTACTGGCCATCCTTGCAATGGATGTTGGTGAGCTGGCAATAAAAGAGAAGCAATTATTCAGTCCAATACTAAAGATATGGCACCCTTTTGCTGCCGGTGTGGCCGTGGCAACTCTTCATGCTTGCTATGCGAATGAAATTAAACAGTTCATCTCGGGTATAGCAGAGTTGACACCAGATGCTGTACAAGTTTTGAGAGCTGCAGATAAGCTGGAGAAAGATCTTGTGCTCATAGCAGTTGAGGATTCTGTGGACAGTGATGATGGTGGCAAGGCTATTATTCGTGAGATGCCTCCTTATGAGGCTGAAGCTGCAATTGCAAATCTGGTTAAAGTGTGGATCAAGACAAGAGTGGACAGACTTAAAGAATGGATTGATAGGAACCTGCAACAAGAGGTATGAATTTGCAATCCTTGTGTTATTCTAAAATGAATTTTGATAAGAATTTTTGTCTTATATCTAGAGCAAAAGAGGACAAACTTCTTTGGTAAGGGCAGGGCTGTATATTGTTCATTTCACCCATGTCCTACACAAGTTTTAATCTACGTCCAGTATAGCACATGATTTCTAGATCCTTGGATTTGTGTCTGTTTCCTGAATCTTGAGTTTGTATGTATTATAGTGTTCAACTTGTCCTTCTATAACCCGCAGCATGAACTTTATTTTGGTCTTGTTGGCTTGATCTTATCATCTTTATCCCGAGTAGATGAATGAAATACTCCCTATGGATTTTCTTGTGATATGACACTTGGTCACAACTTTACATTTTGTTCACATAGGTTGTAGACCCTAACCTTGTTCATTGATGTTACAGGAATGGAATCCCCCAGCAAATGAAGATGGATATGCTCCATCTGCTGTTGAAGTTTTGCGAACTTTTGATGAGACTCTGGTTGCATTCTTTCAGCTACCAATACCAATGCATCCTGCGTTGCTTCCTGATTTGATGGCTGGCCTTGATAGATGTCTTCAATATTATGTAACCAAGGCAAAATCTGGATGTGGTAAGTAACTTTATAACTCCAAATATTTTGTATATCAAGTAAGGTATGTTCATTTCGTGATAAGCACTATTTTCTTCTGATCTGCAGGATCACGTAATACATTTGTTCCGACTATGCCTGCATTAACCAGATGCACTATGGAATCAAAGTTCCAAGGCTTTGGCAAAAAGAAAGAAAAATCGCCAACTTCTCAGAAGAGGAATTCTCAGGTTGCAACAGTCAATGGGGATAACTCTTTTGGGATACCACAGTTGCTTTGTCGCATAAACACATTGCAAAGAATCCGCAGTGAGTTAGAAGTTTTGGAGAAACGGATTGTTACTCATCTGAGAAATTCTGAATCTGCTCATGTAGAAGACTTTTCGAATGGACCGGGGAAGAAGTTTGAGCTCTCACCTGGGGCTTGTGTGGAGGTAATCACACAACTTTGTGAGGCAGTAGCTTATAAAATGGTCTTCCATGACCTCAGTCATGTTCTGTGGGATGGTTTGTATGTTGGAGAACCATCATCTTCTAGAATAGAGCCTTTCCTTGACGAGCTGGAAAAGAACCTACTTATCATATCAAACACAGTACATGAAAGAGTACGTACACGCATTATTACTGACATAATGAGAGCTTCCTTTGATGGGTTCTTGCTGGTTTTGCTTGCCGGAGGCCCGTCTCGTGTATTCTCCCGGAAGGATTCTCAAATAATAGAAGACGACTTCAAGTCGCTTAAAGATCTGTTCTGGGCAAATGGGGATGGCTTGCCTTCTGAATTGATAGATAAGTATACAACTACAGTGAGAGGTGTACTTCCCCTTTTCAGAACTGATACTGAGAGCCTCATTGAACGGTTTAGACGTGTGACCTTGGAGTCATATGGCTCTTCTGCCAGGTCCAGACTCCCTTTACCCCCTACTTCTGGGCAGTGGAATCCGACTGAACCAAACACGCTCCTCCGTGTGTTGTGCTATAGAAATGATGAAGCAGCTTCTAAGTTTCTTAAGAAGACCTACAATTTGCCCAAGAAACTGTAAATCTTGTAGCATGATGCATCATGGAAAGAGGCTACTGAGGGATGGCTTTCCGGCATAGTTCTCTTGGACAGTGCTTGTTTCTGGTGTATTAGTGAAGATCACCCTGGTGAGATGCTCGTTGTTTCAATTCATTTGTGAGCAGGAGGGGAAGAACGTTTGCCATATGAAGTGGTCAGTGATCTTGTATAGTAAATTGTTAAGGATTTGGTTAATCCAGCGGTGACTAAAAGTTTGGAGCAGACGAATCTAAAAAACCGCAGACTTCTACACACATACTTTTGAGGAATGATGGGTAGTTTACTTTTCTCTTATCGGCTATATGATCTCATTCGGGCTATTCTTTTTAATGTCCTATTGCACAGCCAATTTTTTTCCCCTCTCTTTTCCTTTAGTTTGTCAGGTGAGAGTATTCAATTCCATTTTGTTTGTTTTGGTGTTGGTATATAGAATCATTATGTTTGATCTTACTACTATATCACAGTATCACAGAAGGAATAAAAGTTATGTAATGTAAGGCAAACGTGGACTGCAAATTTTGTTGTTGTAGACTGCAATCTAAACTCTCGGAGAGCAAATCACTATTTAGGGCTAATTGAAACCGGCAAAAGCACCCATAAAGAGGATCATTTACTCTAACTTGCATGTGATATTAGGACTCCAAGCAAACAATAGAGGATCATACCAGAACGGTGGCATTGAACTAACAAGAGCAGAAACCGAAACTTATAACAAGCTAAATTTTTCAGTAGCACCAACACAGATAAAATGCTAAAACACCTTTTGAAAGAGAAGGAAACCCAAAGTTTCACCGCTAGATGAATTCCAGAAATTTGCTATATCGCGACAACGTTAATCTCAATCTCGGATCCACCAAAATAGACTTCAATGAGGGGCATTTAAGCAAAGGTTCCAAATCCGACACTGTAATACCAGGCACACAATTATATAGATCAAGGGTTTGTAAGCACTTGTGACCTGAAAATGCACCACTACCACCTCCAGTCACACGCCAACAACCTCTAAGATCAAGTATCTCCAAATCGAGGCAACTCTGAGCAAGAGTAACAACTGTGTTGTCTGTCACAGAGACCAGCCAACCTAAATTCAATTTCTTGAGCGTCGGACATTTGGAGATCGCTACACCTGCAACGTCGGTGATATGTACACCGCAATATTCCAAATTCAGCGGCTCCAAAACACACATCTTGTGCAAATGTGAGACCCCGGAATCAGCGGAAAGGATCAATGTCTTGATCCGTAATCGAATCACAATGATCCAAATCCAAATCGCTAATCGAGCAACTGGAGGAACCAATTGCTCTAAGCACACTATCACAAACTGAGGAGCAATATCGCAAACCCAAATGCGTCAAACAGTGACGGAACCAGGATTCAAGAGTTAGGGGGGTCTAAAATATAAATGATAGCATATGAAAAATAAATAATATATAAATAACCATATATTATATGAATAACCATATAAATATATGCTCTTTGAAGATAAAGAACGAAAATATATGAATAACCATTTCAAATTTGGTATGATAAACATAATATAACCTAAAAGGAAAGAACTGATAGAAAATTTCCTATCAAAGTTTGAAACAATCGTTCATTTCATTAATTTATTGGTGATCTATCAATTAATTTAACAAGAAATGACTACAATTAAGGTAAATTATGAAGCTTAATTAGATTGTTCAGAAATCAAGGAGGGTTTATTAATGATTTTGAACAAAAAATAACTATAATTAAGCTAAAACATGAAGTTTAATTAGATTGTTTAGGAATGGTTGGGGGGGGGGGGGGGGGGGTGGTCTGGACCCTCTCAGACCAACATTAAGCTCCGCCCCTGGCGTCAAATGATGTGCTCTTGAAGTTATGAGCGACACAAGTCCAATTGCACCAATGTTATCTCTCCTCCGAATATAAACCTCGAATAGTTTGGGACACCCACCTGCCAATGCGCACAAACCTTCGTCCCCAACTTGTCTACGAATCGACACATAGTAAGGTAGAGCACCTCTAGTTTGGGACATGTTTTTGCTAACAATACTGAGTTGGCATTGCTGATAAAGTCGGTTGTTTTGAATACTTTCAAGTTGGGAAACCTAGAGAGATGAGGGAGGAGTTTGGGTTTGGTAACACAGATGACTGATTGGGTCAGACCCTCCACTAACAACCATCGCTTGCAGACCAGAGAGGCCGAGTTTCTATCATCCGGGTCGATAATCCAAATTAGAATTAGCTGTCGACAATCACACAAGGGTTTTCATTGAAAAAACTGTTGTGTGATTCTCGACAGATATCATCGATTTATGTCGATAGCTGCAGAGAAGCAGCTCGGCATGTGTCGGCATGTGTCGATAATATATGCCGAGACTCACACAACAACATTTTACATAAAACTATTGTGTGACTTTCGGCATATTTTATCGACATATGTCGACAACTGCCGAGAAACAGCTCGACATGTGTCAGCAGCTGTTGATGATATCTGTCGAGAGTCACACAATTGTTTTTATTATAGTGTTGTGTGTAAGTTGGTCAGACAAGCTCTTTTAGCCGTTGTGTGACATGTTGATCAGACAATGATAAGATTAACAATGGTTTTGACCTCTATCAGACGACATGTTTTCCTAGTCGTATGATGCATTATCTGGCGTAGTGTAGACCTAATTCTTCATCGCCAAGCAAATCCATATTTCTCTCCTCTGTTTTTGCTAACAACGAAAAATTGAGAGGAGAATTTGCCAAGGTCATGTTGACTTCAATTCTTCTCATAACGACATCGACAACATCGATTTTCAAAGAAAATGAAATATTGCCCCTCATTTTTATGTTTGACCCAATTCGAGTCAAAACCCTTTATTATAGCACACGAGTTTCTGGCCAGTTTCACTTTTCTATACCTCCTGCTTTTTCTGTTTGGATATGCTTATAGACACATTCTAAAATCTTTTGAACCATTCTACCATAAAAAATTCATGGCATTTATTGTTTTACTCAAGATCGAGCTTCAATGACTCATGTGCACCGTGTATCGTAAATATATTGAAACTGTTATTTTCAGGGGTATTGGGTGAATTTGCCAAGGTCGTGTTGACTTCAATTGTTCTCATACCGACATCGGAAACCTCAATTTTCAAAGAAAATGAAGTATTGCCCCTCATTTTCAAGTTTCACCAAATTCGAGTCTAAACCCCTTGCTATAGCATAAGAGTTTCTGGCCAGTTTCACCTTTTTTAGACCTTTGGCTTTTTCCGTTTGGGTATGCTTATAGACACCTCCTAACATCTATTGAAACTTTCTAGCATAAAAATTCATGGCATTTATTGTTTTACTCAAGATCGGGCTTCAAGGAGTCACGTACATCGTGTATTGTAAATCTATTGAAACTGTTATTTTCAAGGGTATTAGGTGAATTTGCCAAGGTTGTGTTGACTTCAATTCTTCTCATACCGACATCGGGAACCATAATTTTCAACGAAAATGAGGTATTGCCCCTCATTTCAAGTTTTACCCAATTCGATCAAAAACCCCTTACTATAGCATATGAGTTTCTGGCCAGTTTCACTTTTTCTAGACCTCCGGCTTTTTCCATTTGGATACGCTCATAGACACCTTCTAACATCTTTTGAACCATTCTAGCATCAAAAATTC
>NC_020492.1:21734106-21757508 GCF_000184155.1 Fragaria vesca subsp. vesca | reverse complement strand
TGGTATTTATTGTTTTACTCAAGATCCGGCTTCAATGACTCATATGCACAGTGTATCGTAAATCTATTGAAACTGTTATTTTCAGGAGTATTGGTTGAATTTGCCAAGAGTTGACTTCAATTCTTCTCATACCGACATCCGAAAACTCAATTTTCTATGAAAATGAGGTATTGCCCCTCATTTTCAAGTTTCACCCAATTCGAGCCAAGACCTCTTGGTATAGCACACGAGTTTCTGACTAGTATCACTTTTTTTAGACCTCCGGTTTTTTCCGTTTCTGGCCGGTTTTACATGAGTTTCACCCAATTCGAGCCAAGACCAATTCGAGCCAAGACCCTTTGCTATAGCACACTAGTTTCTGGCGAGTTTCACTTTTTTTACACCTCTGGCTTTTTCTGTTTGGGTATGCTTATAGACACGCCTAACATCTTTTGAACCATTGTAGCATCAAAAATGAGGTATTGCCCCTCATTTTCAAGTTTCACCTAATTCAAGCAAAAACCCCTAGCTATAACACACAAGTTTCTAGGGGTCGCCTTGACCCGTATAAAGGTAGCCTAGATCCGCACAGAGGCAGCCTTAACCCGTTTGGACCCGTCTCAAGGCCGCTTTGGACTGCGTAGTGGCCACCTAGACCGCCTAGGGGCCGCTTAAACCTGTGTGGGGATTAGTGTTGGAACCGGTACGGTTACCGACTTTTTCTGTCGATACTGTGTACCAACCGACATTTGATTGGTTGCTAAAATCTGCTACCAATACCAATCACCAACGTCAGTATACCGACTTCTCGGTATCTCAAAATTCGGTTGGTACTGGTTGGTAATCGAGAAATATCGTATGAGGACGAAATTCCTAATTTCTAAAATATTGGGGAAGAGAAAGAAGAAGACAGACAAAAATTGAGTACATGCAACTTTGACGAGGAATAAGCAAATCTGGAAAGTCTGGATTTAGGAATAATAAGCGTAATGAAGCAAGGTTAACCATCAAGCATTCAATTACCCGATGCATCGTCATCGTCCACTTCTTTGTCCGGCAGCAATCAAAGCACAATTTCTCAGTTTTGAAAAAAAAAAACCTGAATTATCCTAAATTTCCATGAACCCCATCTTGGTTCCAATAACATACATAAATTTGACTGAGGGATTGTAGAGGCCGGATGTTGGCAGCTTCGGTGATGATCTTGACAGAGGAGACGAAGGGGAGAGAGAGAAAGGGTGGGCTTTGATGGACTGGAACTGGAAATAGGGGTGATGGTGGTCCGAGTTTCCTTGAAAAAGAAAGATTTGTTGGTGATTGAAATGGAGCAGAGGGGAGAAGAAGAAAGAATGGTGAAGAGAAAAGAAGAAGGACGGTGCGGAGAGAAAAAAGAGAATGGATTGATACTGTGAGAATTTATTTAACGTGTTAAGTTCTTGTTTTGACTCAGTAAAGCAATAAATTTAGCTTTTGCATATATATATATATATATATATATATTTGTAAGAAGAGCATTTGCTCTAGTGGTTGGAGGCGAGTCTCTCCAATTCGAGCCCCAACTTTGGCAAAGTGTCATATATTTTGCATTTGGAGGCGTATATCGATGGTATACGTATATCTCGGTTGGTACGGTATACCGATGGTGTACAAAATCGTGTATCGTAGCCGAGCCAAGATAAGTACTAGGTACGGCTGAGCCGAGCTGAGACACTCCGCTACCGACTGTTGTTGGCTTGGCTGGAACTCAGTTGGCTGGTTTGGCTTGGCTCAAATTGCCAGCCCTAGTGGGGACCGCCTAGACCGCTTAGAGGTTGCCCAAACCCGTATAGGGACCGCCAAGACTAGCTTAGTGATAGGAGCACAAAGTGTGACGTTCTTAATATGTTTATACCCTTTATTTACCTTTTGTTAACTCCTATTTAGTTGTTTTAGCTTTATATATATATTTGTGTTTAGTGTAGAATAATTGCTTAATGTAGAAATATGTAGGTTTTGGTGTTAGAATTCATAGTAATTTCGGAATTGAAGAATTGGGTGTTGAAATTGTGCTAAGTGTTGGAAATCCTTGTTTACTCAGGATTCCTTTCTTGATCAGGATTCCATCTTTCCTCTTTCCTAGTTTCTAATTTTCTTATTTCTATTTCAGGAAAGTCTAAACCCGTGTTGACTAGGAAAATGTTTTCCTGACTCATGAGGGAAAGGTGGCCGGCAGCTAGGAATTCCTGCTTGAGCTAGGAGAAGTACAATCCGAGATATGTATGGAGATGCCGTGAAGATTTCCCAAGTCACCAAGGAGAGAGAAACCGTGCGGCCCAAGAGAGAAGATTTTTCCAAGTTCAAGATGGTTTTGTCATTCCTTAATGCATGAGGATTACTTGAAGAACAAGAGAAGAAATTAAATCCAACTTGGACTTGGTTTTGCCGATTCAATAGGATTCCTTGTGCTTGAGGAATTCTTGGAGATCAAGACTTGTTACTCTATAAATAGGGCACGGCATGGCAGCAATTATCATCATCAACCAGTGCAAATAACACCAAAGCCTTTGCCGAAACTCCATCAACCTCCAAACACCATAATCCGATTCCACCATCATCCTTGATCCAAAGCACGTAGCCTAGGATTCCGCTCACTCGAAGAATAGAACAAGTAAGGATATTCTGAGAGTGTATTTCATAATTTACTTTCGGATTAGTATGTGTTTGTTCTTTTTGATGTTTGTTTTAGGTTTTTGCTTAAGTATGTTTCGATTCTTGTCTATGAGATAGAAGTACTTTTGAACCATGTTTTGAATTAAAGTTTTCAATTTTTAATCAATGATTTTAGGTTTTATGCCGTGAGTTTTATGTCTATATACTTTAAGATTTTCGGTGTATTCTTCTATTATCATGTGTAGTTGATACAAGTAGTTGATATTGCATGTGTTAATCATCCAAAGTTCGACTTTGATACAAGTAGTTGATAAGTTGCATTGTCTTTGTTATTTCACTGATTTTCTACCTATGTTTGATTTGGACTTGTGCTTAAACACATCGATTCTTTATGTGATACGTAATTGCATGATTAGTTTATGTGTGTGACCTATAAGTAGAGCACGTAGCCGAGCTTGTTTGTGTCACGATGTTGAATGAAACCCGTAGTCTAATTCTAAGTAGGTCTATGTCATACGAACCACGTAGGAACTTATGTGCATATCAAATTTAGGTTGTATAATTGCTCACGGTGTAGACTTAAATGAGATTAGAGATCGTCTTCTTTGTTCTTACATGGTTGTTTGGTTAAGTTTGCATGATTGTTAGTTGATCACATGTAAATATGTATAGAAGTAATTTAGGATTTATTTTCAATGTTTATTCCAAAATCATCAAAACCTTTAAACCCTATATGCTTATTTCGACATTTTTATTAGATTAGATGGATCTACCATGTAGTTGGATCTCCGGTTTAGAACGATCCCTGCTTGCTTTATACTACGATTGATTTGTTGACAGGGTTAATTGATGCGTGTGCAAATACGTCTTATCACTTAGTGGCCCCTAAGACCCGCCATGGGGTAGTCGAGACCCGCCAAGGGCACAAAGATCTAAGTAGCCATCTTTTGGTGATGTTTAGAAGACGACGCCCTTAGATTCGGGTTAAAGTGAAACTCGTATAAATTAATCTGATTGAGATTTTCGAGTTCCGTCAGTTCAAAAAGTATTTATTTGTCATGATTTCATACTAGAAAAGGTTTGGATAACAAATAAGAGCATTGAATTTTGACGGAAAAATCTGTGCCATAGCAAGGGAATTTAAAAGAAATCATGCCAAACTTGTATACACCTTTGGCCGCCTTGACCTTCGTAGGCCCTTTTAGACCCACCTAGGGCAGCCAAGGGGCCACCATGACCAGCCTAAGGTCGCTAAGGGGCCGCCTTCACCCATGTTAACCCGCATTGGGCCGTGTTGACCCTCTTTGGGACGCCATGACCCGCCTTGGGCTGCCATGACCCGCTTTGGGTTGCCATGACCCGCTTTGGCCTGCCTTGGGCCGCTTTGACCCTCTTTGGCATGCCATGACCCGTTTTGGGCCACCATGACCCGCCTTGACCTCTCTTGACCCGCCTTGGGCCGCCATGACCTGCCTTGGGATGCCATGACCCACCTTGGGCCGCCATGACCCACCTTGGGCTGCCATGACCTACCTTGGGCTGCCATGACCTACCTTGACCTGTCTTGACTCGCCTTGGGCAGCCATGACCGGCCTTGGGCCGCCTTGATCCTCTTTGGGACTCCATGACCCGCCTTGGGTTGCCTTGACTCATCTAGGACCACCAAGGGCCGCCTTGACCATGCTACGGCCGCCAAGGGGCTGCGTTCACCCGTCAAAGGCCGCCAAGATGCTGCCCTGACTCTCCTAGACCCGCCTAGGGCCGCCTTGACCTGCCTTGACTCGCCTTGGGCAGCCATGACCGGCTTTGGGCCGCCTTGACCCGCTTTGATCCTCTTTGGGACGCCATGGCCCGCCTTGGGCTGCCTTGACTCATCTAGGAGCACCAAGGCGCCGCCTTGACCATGCTACGGCCGCCAAGGGGCTGCGTTCACCCGTCTAAGGCCGCCAAGACGCTGCCTTGACTCTCCTAGACCTTCCTAAGCCGTCCTAGGCCCGCCTAGGGACACCAAGGAGCCGCCATGACTGAACTAGGGGTCACCATGACCCTCTTAGGCCCGTTTAGGGCCGCTTTGACCTTCCTAGGCCCGCCTAGACCTTCCTAGGCCCTCCTAGACCCGCCTTGGGCAGCCAAGTGGACACAATGACCCTCCTAGGGCCGCCATGGGGCCGCCTTGACCTGCCTAGGGCCGCCCTGACCTGCCTAGGGACGCCTTCACCCGTCTTAACCTGCATTCACCCGTCTTAACCCGCCTTCACCCGTCTTAACCCGCCTTGACCCTCTTTGGGACGCCATGACCCGTCTTGGGCCGCCATGACACGCCATGACCCGCCTTAACCTGTCTTGACCCGCCATGACCCGCTTTGGTCCGCCTTGACCCACTTTGGGCCGCCTTGACCCGCCTTTAGCCGCCATGACCCATCTAGGATCACCAAGGGGCCGCCTTGACCTTGCTACAGCTGCCAAGGGGCCACATTCACCAGTCTAAGGCCGCCAAGGGCCTGCCTTGACCCTCCTAGACTCGTCTTGACCCTCCTAGGTCGTCCTAGGCCCGCCTAGGGACATTAATGAGCCGTCATGACTGGACTAGGGGTCGCCATGACACTCCTAGGCCCGTCTTGGGCTGCTTTGACCCGCCTAGGCCCACCTTGGGCCTCCTTGACCTTCCTAGGGCAGCCAAGGGGCCACCATGACCCGCCTAGGGCAGCCTTTACCCGTCTTAACCCGCATTGGGCCGCCTTGACCCTCTTTGGGACGCCATGACCCGCCTTGGGCCGCTATGACCCGTCATGAATCGCCTTGGCCTGTCTTGACCCGCCTTAACCCGTTTAAAGCCACCAAGGGCCTCCTTGACCTATCTAGGGCAGCCTAGAGGCTGCCTTAACCCGCCCAGGGCAGCCAAGAGGCCTCTTAGACCTGCCTAGGACAACCAAGAGGCCTCTTAGACCCGCCTAGGACAGCCAAGAGGCCGCTTTGACCCGCCTTGACCCACCTTGGGCCGCCATGACCCGCCTTGACCTGCCTTGGGCTGCGATGACTTGTTTTGGGCCGCCATGACCAGCCTTGACCTGTCTTGACCCTCCGTGGGCCGCCATGACCCGCCTTGACCTGTCTTGACCCGCTTTGGGCCGCCATGACTAGCCTTGACCTGTCTTGACCCTCCTTGGGCCGCCATGACCTGCCTTGACCTGTCTTGACCCGCCTTAGGACGTCATGACCCGCTATGACCCGCCTTGGGACACCATGACCTGCCTTGGCCGTTATGACCCGCCTGGACTCGCCTTGACCCGCCTTGACCCTCTTTGGGACGCCTTGACCCTCTTTGACTCGCCTTGGGCTGCTTTGACCCGCCTTGACCCATCTAGGGCTACCAAGGGGCCGCCTTGACCCTGTTAGGGCCGCCAAGGGCTACGTTCACCCGTCTAAGGCCGCAAACCAGTCTAAGGCCGCCAAGGGGTCTCCTTGACTCGGCAAGGGTCGCCTTGACCCTTCTAGGCCCGCCTAGGGACACCAGGGGGCCGTCATGACTAGACTAGGGGTCACCATGACCCTCCTAGGCCCGTCCTAGGACGCCTTGACCTTGACCTCTTAGACCCGCCTAGGGCCGCCAAGCGGCAGCCTTGACATGCCTAGCTAGGGCCGCTAAGCGACCGCCAAGGGGTCGCCTTCACCCGTCTTAGGCCACTAAGGGGCCTCCTTGACCTGCCTTGTCCCGCATTGGCCCTCCTTGACCCGCCTTGGCCTGCGTTCACCCGTCGAAGGCCGTTAAGGGGTTGCCTTGACCCTCCTAGACCCGCCTAGGGCCTTGACTTTCCTAGGCCCTCCTAGGTTCGCTTAGGGCCACCAAGGGGCAGCCATGACTCGTCAAGGGGTCGCCATGACCCGTCTAGGGCCACCAAGGGGCCTCATTGACCCATCTAGGGCCACCAATGGGCCGCCTTGACCCGGGTAAGGCTGCTAAGGGGCCGCATTCACCCGTCTAAGGTCGCTTTGACCTGCTAAGGGGCTGCCTTGACCCTCCTAGACCTGCCTTGACCCTCCTAGGTCCTCGTAGGCCCGCATGATCCTCTTAGGCCCTTCTAGGGCCGCCAACGGGCTGCCTTGACCCTTCTAGACCCTTCTAGGACCACCTTGACTTACCTAGGGCCGTTAAGTGGCAGCCTTGACCCGCATACGGCCACCAAGGGGCTGCCTTGACCTGCCTTGGGCCGCCATGACCCGCCTTGGGCCGACTTGACCCATTTAGGGCCACCAAGGGCCACCTTGACCCGGCTATGGCCTCTAAGGGGACGCGTTCACCCATTTAAGGCTGCCGAGATGCCACCTTAACCCGCCAAGGGGCTGCATTGACCTTCCTTAACCCGCCAAGGGGCCGTCTTAACCCGCCTAGACACGCATACGGCCACAAAGGGGCCGCCTTCACCTGTCTTAGGCCGCTAATGGGCTGCCTTGACCCGTCATGACCCGCAATGACCCGTCTTGGGCCGACTTGACCCATCTAGGGCCACCTTGACCCGGCTATGGCCTCCAAGTGGACGCGTTCACCCATTTAAGGCCTCTGAGATACCGTCTTAACCCACCAAGAGGCTGCATTGATCCTCCTAGACCTGCCTGGGGCCGCCTTGACCCTCCTAGGCCTTCCTTTGCTCGCCTAGAGCCACCAAGGGGCCGCCATGACTTGCCAATGGGTCGCCATGACATATATTGAACCAATTCATATATTTTTTTTGGCCTCCGGCTTTTTCCGTTCGGGTGTGGTTACAGACACCTCCTCACATATATTGAACCATTCTAGCTTCAAAAATCCTTGTTATTTATCAATTTACTCGCGATCATGCTTAAATGACTCACACGTGTCGTGTTTTGTAAAGCTGTTGCAATTATTGTTTTAAGAGGTATTGAGTGAATTTCCAAGCTTCTGTTCTCTTCAATTCTTCTCATATTGACATTGAGATCCTGTTTGAACCAATATTTGGCACGACCTACGTGGTAGATGGTGGATTTCCTGCAAGTATACAGGGTGGATGTAGTATAGTGAAATGGAAGAGAAGGGGTTGTCGTTCCCACGAGGATATTAGTTCAATTCAAATTATGAAATACCTAAACTAACTATACTAAAACACACAAATCACGATAACAATTTAAAGAAACAAAGAAACAATAAAATAAGTAAACAAATAATGATAAATGAATCTAGGGCGTCAGAATCAACCACTAACAATCTTATGTATGCTTTGATGCAACTAACAGACTCTTTCGTTTCTCTAGATGACAATTCCCGTATCTAAGTCCTTCTCAGGTACTCTAGACCATAATTTTCCTTAAGTGTATGATGCTCTCTCTCTCGGGTAAAGGTCGTATATCCTAACTATGCAGTTTATCCTTCTCAGGTATAAATTTAACATGCAGGACTCATTACGTACTAGAAAATAAGGGAATCAAGCAAACCATTTATTCTTTCTCAAGCAACAATGTAATTCACCACACTTAACCACAAGAAGCTATATAAATTATATTGCATCTCTGCTTCAAATTTATCTTTCAATTACTAAATGCAAAGCCCTAAGGTGATCAATCAAAGAACTTAAACATCAAGCATAAAATTCAACCAGTGATTAAGCATTCATCATTAAGAAACTATAAATCTATTAATTAATCATAAAAAACATAAACAATCATGCTAGTGAATCATCCTAACCCTATAAAAGGTTTAACTAAACATGACTAAATAAAACATAACGAAAACATAAAAAGAACGAAAAGGTGAAGGGTGGATAGATCTCTGCTCCTTTAGGCGTCTTCAATGTGCTTCCGAGACCTCCCTCAATGTGAAATTCGTGCTCTCTTATATAGAAAAGTTTCCTGCTCATCTTTGGCTTCATATTTCCTTGTAAGACTTGGATTCAGACTCCTTTCTTGATATGGAATGGGAAAACCTTGAGATATCTCTTGTAGAACTAGGAATACATGTACTCATTGAATCCTCATATGCGTTATTGTCCTTGAAGCTTTAGGGTTAATGATCTTGTGCCATAGATCTTGAGTTCTCCACAAAAGCTTGTAATTCCGAGCAGATTTTCTGATCTGACCTATCTTCATTCAAATGATCATAACTCAGTCCATAAGTATCGAAATCGAGATCCGTAAAATTCTACAGAAAGTAGACTTCCATAGCTTTCCAATGATATAAGGCTCATAGTCTGATTTAATCCGAGTAATTCCCTGTAATTCGGAAAAGTTGGCAGTTCTGCATAGGCAGATTCTGGCACTTGGGATTGTAGTCGCCTTTCAATCCTTATTTGCTCGTTTTAGATCATTTTCTTCTCTTTACGACACAAACCTACAAAAGCACTAAATTAACATAAATAAGTCATAAAGAAGAGAACTAAACGCAAATATCAAGATTAAAGGGCTTAGAAATATAGGATAATATGAGCACATCAGCAGACCAAATGGACGGGTCCATTAGTGACCGTGGCCATTAACGGTCATTAAACAGGTGGTTGAGGTGTTACGAAACAAGCTCCCTCCCTTTGCACCAGAAGGTTGGGCTGCTATGAAGGAGTACCACAAGACATATTCCGCCTTAGCTCTGTACGGGCCAACATGGGAGGAGCTGGATACGCTAAGAGCCTTGACAGATAACCCGCAGCTTGAGCCTTTAATGGTACAGAGTATGTCGAGCACCGGTTTGAAGATCTTGTATCAAGCACGGTTAGATGGTGTGGAGTTGTTTTCAAGCAAGACTGATTTGCTGGTATCTTCATCGGACCTTAAGTATCTGAAGGGGTATCACCGAATGTATTCAGTTATTAGCACTTATGGAGTTACACCACAGGAGCGAGGACTGTTGTTGAAGATGGATGAATGCATTCACCATCGAGAGATGGAGTATGCAGCCGAGGTAAAGAAAAGTGATTTTGATTTTGAGTCAGAGGAAGAGCTAGCTAGCATGGATGTGGATGACAGTGCGGCTGTTCGACAAACCAATTTGTTGGGAATCGATGGCAAAGCCAGTTAGGTGTTCGTTCAAGATCAGTTTTGTATTGATGATGAGCAACAAATGATTGAGGTGGAAGAACAAGAAGTTGAGCCCGGTGAAGCAAGACATGCGGAAGACTTGATGATTGGTCACTACGAGAGCTTCAACAATGACCTTAAAAGTTTTATCGATCCTTATGCGAGCATCACTAGTCCTACCAAGCATGTTGTACTTAGCCATGAGGTAGAGACTCTGGGAGGTGAGGAAGAAGTGGAGTCATCCACGGCGGTACTGGTTGAAAGAGAAGACATGACAATGCGTATGGTTTTTGTTTTAACAATTGATTTCCTGGCACAACCAGATCAACCACAAGAAATGGAAGGGGATGTTGCAAATGTAGTTTTACCAACAATTGTCATGGAAGAACAATCCTTGACTCACTTTTCTAAACCAACTCCAGAGATGGTCAAACACATCAAACCTTTGTATATCACCGCTTGTTTTGAGGGATATCCGATTTCAAAGGTTCTTGTTGATGGTGGTGCCACGGTGAATGTAATCCCAATGTTTGTGGTGTCAAAGTTGAAGAAGACGAAGAAAGACATTCTACCTGCTGACCTGGCAGTGTATGATTACTCTGGATGTAAGAAGAAAACTTTCGGGGTGATTCCGCTAGAAGTTAAGGTAGGAAGTAAGAGCATTATTACAGGTTTCTATGTGATTAATGCTGACACAACTTATAGTGCCATCTTAGGGCATGACTGGATCCACAAGCACATGTGCATTCCATCTACCCTTCATCAGATGTTGTTATTCTGGAATGAGAATGAGGTTGAAGTAGTGCGAGCTAATGATAAGCCGTTTAAAGCAACGGTTAATGTGGTTGAGGCCGCGTATTATGATGAGCTAGTGGGCCCATCCGAAATCCGGAGGGAAGACAACACCAGGAGAATTACTGGTGTTACCATGTGCATGATGATTTCACTTGGCGCCGAGACTGTCTTTGAAGTCTCGGAGCGTCCTGCCTTGGCTAAGCTTTTTGACTCTATTATTAATGAGTGACACCAGAGAAGAGGATGCAAGGATGGCCGCAGTTGAAAGCTCTATGCTGAACCTGCTGGCCTATTGGCATGAGAGGGCCGCCCATACTGGTGCGCCCATTAATTTGGTGGAATTTTTGTCTGAAAGTACACATGAGGACGAGATCCAAATGGAAGACCTCGGCCCTGCTCCGGCCGAGTTAGAAGACACTCCAACATAAGTGGAGGATCGCAGAGAAGAACTCAATCTTGGTACGCTCGAAGACCCAAAACCACTCTTCATTAGCAAGCTGCTTCCTAGTGAGTTTAAGGAGGAGTTGGTAGCTTTACTTAGGGAATATAAAGATTGTTTTGCTTGGGATTACCATGAAATGCCCAGCTTGGACCGGAGCGTAGTAGAACATAAGTTACCTTTATATCCTAATTGTAAACCTCATAAATAGCTGCTGTGGCGATTTTTTGCCAAGGTGCAGCTAGAAATAAAGAATGAGATAGAATGATTGCTTTATGCTGGTTTTATTCGTATTAGGGGTGGGCATAAAAAACCTAAATCCCAGTCCCGTCCCGAAATTTGACGGGATGAGACGGGATATATGTCTAAAAACACTAGGCCCGTCCCGTCCCGTCCCGTAGAGAAAGAACGGAACGGGACGTGGGACTGAAAAATTGAGGTCCGTCAGGCCCGTCCCGTCCCGTGTAAAAATATAGACTAATCTAACCCATTGATTTTTTAGATGTTTTGATCTCAACCTTACATTTTTTAACCCTAATACTAACTCTAACTCATCTCACTCTTTGTCTTTCACTCTCTGTCTCTCACTCTTTCAGTTTCATCGCCTCAACCCTCCAGCTAAACGTCCAAACCTCAATCGAGCCAAACCGCCTCGGCTAGTCCTCCACGGCTCCACCTCCTCGGCTAGTCCTCCTCCGCTAGCCTTACCGCCCGCCTCCTCCTCACCTCGGCGCCCGCCTCCTCCTCGCCTTGGCTCCCTCCTCGCCTCCTCCTCGCCTCACCTCGCCTCGGCTCCCTCCTCTCCTCACCTCGCCTCGCCCGCCTCCTCCTCGCCTCACCTCGTCTCGGCTCCCTCTTCGCCTTGGCGCCTTCCTCACCTCTACTTCCTCGCCTTGGCGCCTTCCTCACCTCACCCTCCTCGCCTCCTCCTAGTAATTAGTTGTTGCTGCTGCATATGTGATTATCTAGTTAAAATTGATGGTAATTAGTTGTTGCTGCTGCATATGTGATTATCTAGTAAAAAATGATGGTAATTAGTCAAAATTGCTGCTGCTACAACCGGTATTCTCATCGATGATTAGAGTTGAAATTGTTTGTATTTGGAGCAGCTTAGAGCTTGTGCTATCAAATTCACTACTTTCCTGTTTTCTTTTGTTTTCTTTTGAACTTTATGACGATGTGTGAACTTGAGTAATTGTAGTTACTCTAGTTTAATTGTAGTTATGACTTATGAATTATGGATTCAGATGATGCAGTCTATATATTGTAGGAATATATTGGTATCATTATCAAGTAATATTGGGGCGGGATGGTGGGATTGGGCCCGTCCCGTCTCGGTCTCGTCTGGGACGGGACTTGCGTGGGATTAAGTCATAAAAACATAAGGCCCGTCCCGATCCCATCCCGTGTGCAATGTCCGGGACGGGCCGTGGGATGACCTTAATCCCGTCCCGTCCCATCCCATGCCCACCCCTAATTCGTATTGCTAGGTATGTAGATTGGATTTCTAATGTTATTCCAGTTATTAAAAAGAACGGTAAGTTGAGGGTATGCATTGATTTTCGAAATCTGAATGCTGCTACTCCAAAAGACGAGTATCCCATGCCTTTAGCTTACCTTCTTGTAGATGGAGCCGCACGTCATGAAATTCTATCATTCATGGACGGCCATGCTGGGTACAACAAAATCTTCATAGCCGCGGAAGATGTGCATAAGACGGCTTTTAGATGTCCTGGTGCACTTGGAACGTATGAATGGGTGGTTATGCTGTTTGGCCTTAAGAATGCAGGAGCAACATATCAACGGGCCATGAACATGATCTTTCATGATCTCATTGGCCGCACAGTGGAGGTATACATCGATGATGTAGTCATTAAGTCAAATCAAAGAGAAAATCACATTGCCGACTTGAGTCAGGCATTTGTCAGAATGCGCACTCATAAACTCAAAATGAACCCGCATAAATGTATATTTGGGGTTTCAGCTGGAACCTTTCTGGGTTTTCTTGTGCACAAACTAGGAATTGAGGTGGACAAGAGTAAAGCTAGGTCGATCATTGCCGCACCTCCACCAACAAATAAGAAGGAATTGCAATCTTTTTTGGGTAAGGTCAATTTTTTAAGACGATTCATAGCAAACTTTGCAGGGAAGATCCAACATTTTTCCCCCTTACTACGTCTCAAAGGTGAGGAACGGTTTATATGGAATGAAGAACACTAGCGTGCATTTGATAACATTAAAGCCTACCTTGCCAAACCTCCTGTGTTGGTGCCTCCAATCCATGGTCGGCCGCTCAAATTATATCTGACTGCAACTGATCGCTCAATTGGAAGTTTTCTAGCCCAAGATAATGATCAAGGGAAGGAGCGCGCTGTATACTATTTAAGTCGAGTACTCACACCATGTCGAGCAAAGGTATACTGCCGTTGAAAAATTGTGTTTAACATTGTACTTTTCAGCCATAAAACTACGACATTATATGTTGCCTTCGGTAGTTTTGATTATCTCAAGGACAAACCTGATTAAATACATGCTTACGCTGCCGATCGTTTGCGGCCGTATTGGCAAATGGACTATGGCTCTATCCGAGTTCACATTCAAGTACATTGCACAAAAGTCGGTAAAGGGCCAAGCATTGGCTGATTTCTTAGCTCACCATCCATCAAGTGAGATAGAGCCTATGGATGATGTCGAAATCAGAACGATCGAGACGCGACCCATGCAGAACAACTTTTGGACTATGCATTTTGATGGTTCCAGCATCGAGACCTCAGCTGGAGCCGGAATTACGATTGAGTCTCCTGAGGGTGAGTCGTTCCAATTCGCGTTTCAGCTTGAGTTTCGCTGTACTAATAATCAAGCAGAGTATGAGGCCTTAATCATTGGGATGGAGATGCTACAAGAAACGGGGGTGCGACGTGTACTTATACGTGGAGACTCACAGCTAGTTATTAATCAACTGCTTAAGGAATTCAAGTGCACGAGTTGGTCTCTGTTACCTTACTATGCTTTGGTTGACCAATTGGCTGAGGTTTTCGATCGGGTATCTTTTGTCCATATACCGCGGAAAGAAAACTCGGACGCAAACGAGATGGCACAACTTGCTTTAGGTATAACTTTAAAAAGGACCTAATCCAGTCGGACCGTTAGAATTTTACGTAGAAACGTGCCTGCCTTGCAAGATCGTGGTGTGCCTTTAGAAATTTTCGTTGTTAGCGTGGAGCCATATGATTGGCGATATCCTATCATCCGGTTTCATAATAATCCTGAGGGAAAACATGATCGAAAGATCAAATTTTTGGCAGCGAACTTCGTGTTATACAAAGACCAGTTATACTGGAAATCAGCCGATGGTTTGCTTCTCTTGTGCGTCGGAGGGCCGGAAGCCCTCAAAATCATGCGAGAGGTTCATGGGGGAATCTGTGGAGCTCATCAAGCTGGAATCAAGATGTGGTGGTTGATTCGCAGACATGATTATTACTGGCCTACAATATTGAAAGACTGTATCAAATTCGCCCGTGTCTGCAAGCAATGTCAAATTCATGGCTCCCGTCATCAGGTGCCAGCTGCATTGCTACACCCTATTATTAAACCATGGCCGTTCCGTTGTTGGGCCATGGACATTATTGGGAAGATTCACCCTGCATCTTCTAAGCAACATGTATGGATCTTAGTTATGACAGATTTCTTTACAAAATGGGTAGAAGTGGAGCCATATACTTCAATCACTAGTGAGACCGTGATCACTTTCATCAGACAAAAAATTGTGCATCGATTTGGCGTCCCAGAAAAAGTCATTGCGGATCGCGGCTCCGTTTTCATTTCCGAAGCGACGCAAAATGCTATGCGTGAGTTGGGTATCCAAATGATTCATTCCACTCCTTATTACCCAAAAGCTAACGGTCAAGCCAAAGCCGCCAACAAGCTGGTGATTAATGTGTTAAAGAGAATGATCACTGATAAACCTCGAGACTGGCATAATATCTTATCTGACACATTATGGGCTTTACGTACCTCGAAGCGATCTGCAACTAGGACTACACCGTTTGCTTTGACATATGGCCATGACGCCATGCTTCCAGTAGAAATCCAAGTTAAAGCATTATGTGTAGCTGAGCAGCACAACCTAACAATCGGTGACTACACTCAAGCCATGCTGCAGGAATTAGAAGAGCTCGACCAAGCTCTGTTGGATGCTTACAACAGAATGGAAGCTCAAAAGCGCGCAATGGCCAGAGCTTACAACAAACGTGTAATCAACAAAACCTTTGCCGAAGATGATTTGGTCTGGAAAGCGGTCCTCCCTGAGACCGAAAAAGATCCAAAATATGGAAAGTGGTCACCTAGATGGGAAGGACCATTCGTGGTAGATCACATCATCGGGAATGGAGCGTATCATCTTCGAGACCTTGACGGCGAGTTGCATTACATGCCTATCAATGGTCAACACTTAAAAAAATACTACCCAACTGCAGGGGAGATGTCAACCCCTCACTGAACATTAAGTAACTTGACTACGTGCCTTGGCACCTAATAGTCAACTCACTTGGGGAGGGCAACCATACACCCTCTATTCTCACATGTGAACAGAGGCCATCGTTAGAAACCACTTGAGTTAGCCGCATTGATAACCATTCTTGGCCGTGGCGAGAATATTGGCCTTATTATTTGATCGCAATGAAGCCGCGGTAAAGCCTGGTGATAGGCCGCGGCTCATGAGTGCCCGCATTGGTGGCAGAGCCTATTGATAGGCCACGGTTTATGAGTGTCCATGATGGCGAATAGCGAAGTAATATTTTGAAATAAACTTGCATGAAAAACACAAGAAGGATTCATTGAAGTTTGAGCAAATACAAAAGTTTGAGCACATACATATAAAATTTTGATCATGCTCGAGAAAACCCGTCATGGCAAGATATTTTCCCACATGGCCCAATCAGCTTCATACTTCTTCATTGCCTTGTCAAGATCTTCTTTGATGTCTATAAAAGCTTTGGTGTCTCTACCATGTACAAAAAATAACTTGAGCTCTTCATGGTGTGCCGCGTACTCTTGGTTTATGACGTGTGAAGTTGTGGACATGCGCTCTAGAATCGTTTTCATTTGACTTTCCAGCTCGGCCAACTTCTCGGCATCAGTCTTGAGTTCATGTCGCATTTGGGTGAGTTTCGCGGCATGTGAAGATTGCCGCTTGACAATGAGTCCATATTTTTGCTCTAGCGCGCAGCCGGTGTCCCATTTTTCCAATGTTTGTGAAAAGGCATCAACGCTCACGTCTGTGACCTTGAGATGACTCTCGATCTGTTGAGCGTGCTCAAGAGTGAAATGGTTAAGTGAGATCAAGAAGGTCAATTCTTGTTTGAAACGGTCATAAAGACCTTGCTCAGCGATGATCATAAGCGGTTTACGACAATGCACAACAACGAACTCAGCCGCCCTCTGTTTCCGCGGGTCATGTCTTGTTGCACTCTCCTCCCTCAAATTATTATTTTGTGGCACTTCAAGTTGCCCAGCAAGTTCGTCTAAGAAAGCCATGGTGTCTGTGGGCAATAGGTCTGTAAGAAGATTTGACTACATTCAAAAGAATAAACATATTAACTCGGGAATGATAAAGGCCCATGGTGAGCCACGGTGAAAGTAAGATGACAACTCACTTGGCTGGAAGTATTAGGTTGAATGGCAGTCATTTTGGTGTGGGTACTTTGCATTTGGCTGGTGTTTTCAAGCTCGTACGGTCCCTAAAGTTTGAATGACAAATGATCAGGTCAGTGATTCCAATACGTATTGCGGCTCAGTGAAGCCGCGGTGAGTAAACATATACGTGTTTGGGATAAGATGGTTACCTGATGGTTACGATTTGGAGATTAACAAGGCAAACTATGAGACGAAGTGCTATCTACATCGCCTTCATTTGCGCTCTCACTGTTTAAATTCTCGTCATACTTGTTGGCACAGTCGTCATTTGCAGCTGACTCCGTAAAGTGACCGCTTTCATTGTTCGAGCTCACAGGAGAATTCTCATCAAAGATTTCTTCGATACGAACAAAGCTTCGTTGCTTGGATGTTGATAGCTCGTTATCGTGACTAACAGAAGCCCGTTTTCTCTTATGACCAGTTTGGTTCAGAAGAATATCTCCAACTCCTCGGACGATCCGCTCTGTAAACATATCTTTATATTCTGGATCCACAAATTTCGTAGAAAAGTCTGCCTACCAAGAGACGAAAGTAGGAGTGGTTGCGGAATTCGACTGGAAGACTTCCAACTTAAAACGATTGAGGCGATCATGGTACCGTCTTGAAACCGAGTCACACATATCTTTTGTGTGCACCTTTCGGCACCATGAGGTTAAAAGATTCAATGAGTTGTTGTAAAGGACGGGACATCTTTGGATGCATCCGAATTGACGTGCAAAATAGTTGGGAAGGTAGACTTCTACTCCAGGCTTAGAGTGTGCATTGAGTGTCAACCCGTGATGCAAGTCTCGTGAAATCACATAGCTGCCCCAAGATGTTCTCCATTCCTCATCATACATGTTCTTTTCTAACTCTTTGTTGGTAGCAAGAAATGCCAATCTCCACTGAGTATAACAAGGGCGCAGGTCTTTGAAACTTTTAGAGGTGTAAAACATGGTAAAACACTTCTCCAGGGGCATGAAAGAGGACGATGTGGCCATAAGTTGCTGCCCATAAAACATATCGTGGCCAGTTTCCAGTTCCGGGGTTGACGTATGAGGGAAGTATGCTCGCAACCACAGTTAGAACATCCACAATGGTCCGCCGACGTTGAGATCTATGTCGTTAGTCACAATGTTATGAAAAGTTTTGTATAAGTTGGCAAGGACAAATGGGCCAAGAGCTAGCCGAATGCCAGAAGCCAGCGCGTCAGCTAATATTGCGTAATCTGGAGGACATTGGCGTGCTCTGCTGCAGAAAACATACTTGCATAGCCAATAATATAAAAACACTGTGTGTTCATCCTTCCCTACAGGTCTTCGGTTCGCAGGCTCAGAGTCAACAACTGCATTTTTCTTATACAAAGAGCTGTAGTTGCGCGATCTTTTTGATGCTTTAATAGCTTCGGTTTTTGCTTCTTTGTCATGGTCTTTCGCGCGTTTGGGAGGAAGTAGACTATCTCTGAAGGTAGTAGGAAAATGTGAATTGGGTTGATTTCGGCTCCGGTTGGCTGCAATCCAATGAGTACACACATGCCCATGACTGTTGGACTCATAGGACCCAATGACAGGTTCATTGTGTTCGTAGCTGAGGACCAAAAACATAGAGCCGCGGCTAATAGCGGTTTACTATGTCTTGCTCGGTGAGTTTGATGGCGTCATAAATGCCGATTCTTTTCCAATGATCGGCATAAAAGTGCTCCATTCTTGGAACCCATGCTTGCCATTCATATGTAAGGGTTGGCCAACCATCAGGCCTTGAGCAAGACCATGATGACCACTCATGCTCAGTAAAGTGACAAGAGTCGTCCAATTCTTCCTGGCAGAGAACTTTCGAGATCTTATGGGGCATGCCTTCAGGAAAGTGAGGACCTAGGGAGCAAGCTGGTGGAGTTGGTGTGGCTGATCCTATTGTTGTTGGTAGAGTTTGCTCGTCCAACATTTGGATTTCCCCTGTTTTCACTTTGCCACGCACTGAGGTCAAGGCCTCGTTGTATTTCTTGGAGAACTTCAGAGCTTCGTCTTCTGCTGAGAACCCCATGGTTATGTAACGTTGAAAAGAATTGTTGTTTTGAGTAATTCATGGCCTCGGTCTCTTATTTATAGTGGTTGTTCAGAATGGCTAAGGAAAAAGAGTTTGATGTGGGACACAAATCCTAAGCAAATTTGAGAAGTTCTTCTTCTCCCAAAAGGAAACATAATCTAGGACTATGGTGGTGATGTCTTTCATGTGGGAGAGTACTTCTTGCCAAATATTGTTTAAATGGCAACCCTGCTTTAACAATTAATTCGCGGCCATGATTTAATAAGCGTCTGGCCGCCAAGATTTGTGTTGAGTACTATGACTCATGAGTTCTACTTAACTCGGCGAAAAATAAGGGGTGTGTTATGTGCCAAATAATTTTTCTATTTGAACTCATGGTGGGGGGGGGGGGGGGGGGGGGGGGGGTTCTGTTTGAACCAATATTTGGCATGACCTACGTGGCAGACCAAATGGACGGGTCCATTAGTGACCGCGGCCATTAACGAGTAAATATCGTGACTCATCCTGTTGAGCCGCAGTGCACAAGGCGGCTTATTTATTAACAGAGATGATGACCGCGGCTATTGGTGTTTTGAGCCGCGAAGTTGAGCCATGAACATGGCTATTGAGCCGCGGCTTTTGAGTCGCAAACACCTTATGTTGAGCTGCGGACACCCTATGTTGAGTCGTGGACACTCTATGTTGAGCCGCGAACATGGGTATTGAGCCGAGGACACCTTATGTTGAGCCGCGGACGCCCTATGTTGAGCCGCGAACATGGCTGTTGAGCCGCATACACCTTATTTAGTTGTGGCCAAGTAAGGAGAATAAATGTTATATCTTGTCAAACCCATACGAGGTCGACTGATTGATATTTACAAGCTAAATTACGGTCAAAGATGGCACATTCAAGGGGGACGTCACCACAGTTACCAAAATGGTTGCTATCAGGTTGAATGAGTTTTATTGCGGGAATGACGTTACTACAATTTCAATCTCAAAGATGGCGCTTTCAAGGGAGACGTCACTACAGTTACCAAACTTGTGGCAATCAGATTGAATGAGCTTTATTACAATTTAATCCATGATTTACCTGTAACCCATCCATAGGAGGACCTAAATAACTCACACGTCTCGTGTTTTGTAAAGCTGTTGAAATTGTTGTTTTTAATTGGCATTGAGTGACTTTCCAAGATTCTGTTCTCTTCAATTCTTCTCATATTCACACCGGGAACCTTAGTTTCAAAAGAAAAAGTGGTGTTGTCCCTCATTTCAAGTTTCACCCAATTCGAGCCAAAACCCTTTTTTATAGCACACAAGTTTCTGGCCAGTTTCACTTTGTTTTGGCCTTGGGCTTTTCCCGTTTGGGTTTGCTTACAGACACCTGTTAACATATATTAAACCATTCTAGCTTCAAAAATCCATGTCTTTTATCAATTTACTAGCGATTGGGTCTAAATAACTCACGCGTGTCGTGGTTTGTAAAGCTGTTGAAATTGTTGTTTTGATTGGCATTGAGTGACTTTCCAAGATTCTGTTCTCTACAATTTTTCTCAAATTGACACCGGGAACCTTAGTATTAAAAGAAAAAGAAGGTATTGTCCCTCATTTCAAGTTTCACCCAATTCGAGCAAAAACCTTTTTTTAATTGGCACACAAGTTTCTGGTCAGTTTCACTTTTTTTTGTACCTCCGGCTTTTTCCGTTCGGGATTGCTTACAGACACATACTAACATATACTAAACCATTCTAGCTTCAAAAATCCATGTTTTTTTTATCAATTTACTCGCGATCGGGTCTAAATAACTCACTCGTGTCGTGTTTTGTAAAGCTGTTAAAATTGTTGTTTTAATTGACATTGAGTGACTTTCCAAGATTTTGTTTTCTTCAATTTTTCTCAAATTGACACCGGGAACCTTAGTATTAAAAGAAAAAGAGGTATTGTCCCTTATTTCAAGTTTCACCCAATTCGAGCCAAAACTCCTTGCTGTAGCACATGAGTTTCTGGCCAGTTTCATTTTTTTTTGGCCTCCGGCTTTTTCCGTTTGGGTGTGCTTACAGAAACCTCCTAACATATATTAAACCATTCTAGCTTCAAAAATCCTTGTTATTTATCAATTTACTCGCGATTGGGCCTAAATAACTTACGCGTGTCTGGTTTTGTAAAGCTGTTGAAATTATTGTTTTAATTGGCATTGAGTGACTTTCCAAGATTCTGTTCTCTTCAATTCTTTTCATATTCAAACCGGGAACCTTAGTTTCGAAACAAAAAGTGGTATTGTCCCTCATTTCAAGTTTCACCCAATTCGAGTCAAAACCCCTTGCTATAGCACACAAGTTTCTAGCCAGTTTCACTTTTTTTTTGGCCTCCGACTTTTTCAGTTCGGGTGTTGCTTACAGACACCTCCTAACATATAGTGTACCATTCTAGTTTCAAAAATCCGTGTCTTTTATCAATTTACTCGTGATCGGGCCTAAATAACTCACACGTGTCGAGGTTTGTAAAGCTGTTGAAATTGTTGTTTTAATTGGTATTGAGAGACTTTCCAAGCTTGTGTTCTCTTCAATTCTTCTCATAATTACTCTGGGAACCTTAATTTCAAAAGAAAATGAGGTATTGCCTCTCATTTCAAGTTTCACCCAATTCGAGCCAAGACCCCTTGTTATAGGACACGAGTTTCTGGCCAGTTTCACTTTTTTTTTTTTCCTCTGGCTTTTTCCCTTCGGGTGTGCTTACAGACACCTCCTAACATATATTGAACCATTCTAGCTCCAAAAATCCTTGTTATTTATCAATTTACTGCCGATCGTGCTTAAACGACTCATACGTGCCGTGTTTTGTAAACTTGTTTGCAATTGTTGTTTTTAAGAGGTTTTTGAGTGAATTTCCAAGCTTCTGTTCTCTTCAATTCTTCTCATATTGACACCGTGAACCTTAGTTCCAAAAGAAGAAAAAGGTATTGCCCCTCATTTCAAGTTTCACCCAATTCGAGCCAAAACCCTTATAGGACACGAGTTTCTGGCCAGTTTCACTTTTTTTTTGGCCTTCGGCTTTTTATGTTCGGTTTTGCTTATAGACACCTCCTTACATATATTGATCCATTTTAGCTTCAAAAATCCATGTCTTTTATAAATTACTCGCGATCGGGCCTAAAAAACTCACGTGTGTCGTGTTTTGTAAAGCTGTTGAAATTGGTATTGAGAGACTTTCCAAAATTTTGCTGTCTTCAATTCTTCTCATATTGACACCAGGAACCTTAGTTTCAAAAGAAAATGAGGTATTGTCCCACATTTCAAGTTTCACCTAATTCGAGTAAAAACCCTTTGCTATAGCACACGAGTTTTCTTTGCCTTGACCCTCTTTGGGACGCCATGACCTGTCGTGGGCCGCCATGACCAGCCATGACCCGCCTCGGCCTGCCTTGACCCGCCTTGATCCTCTTTGCACGCCTCGACCTGCCATGACCCGCCTTGGGCCGCCATGACCTGCCTTGACCCGCTTTGGACCAAATTAGGCTGCGTTCACCCGTCTAAGGCCGCCAAGGGGCTGCCTTCACCCTGCTAGACCCACCTACGGCCACCAAGGGGCGGCCTTGATCCGTCTAAGGCCACCAAGGGGCGGCCTTGACCCGTTTTCGGCCGCCTTAACCCATCCAGGTCCACCAAGGGGCCGCATTGACCCGCCTAAGGCAGCAAGAGGCCACCTTGACCCGTCTAGGTCCCATAAGGGGCCACTTCACCCGGCTAAGGTCGCCAAAGGGTCGCCTTCACCGTCTAAGGGGCAGCCTTGACCCTTCTTGACCCGCCAAGGGGCTGCCTTCACCCGTATTGACCAGCCATGACTCGCTTTGACCCTCTTTGGGACTCCATGACCTGCCTTGACAAGCCTTGGGCCGCCATGACTAGCCTTGACCCTCTTTGGCATGCCTTGACCCTCCTTGGGCTGCCGTGACCTGTCTTGACCCACCTTAGGCCGCCATGACCAGCCTTGACCCGCCATGACTCGCCTCGACTAGTCTTGACCCGCCTTGGGACGCCATGACCCACTTTGGGTCGCCTTGACTTGTCTTGACCCGTCTTGGGCCGCCTTGACCCTCTTTAGGACGCCATGACCTGCCTTGGGCCGCTAAGCGGCAGCTAATAGGCCGCCTTCACTCGTCTTCACCCGTCTTGGGCTGCCTTGACCCGCTAAGACCCGCCTTGGGCCGCCATGACCCATTTATGGCCACCAAGGGGTCGCTATGACCCTCTTATCCCCGTCTAGGGCCGCCAGGGGGTTGCTCTAACTTTCCTAGGCTCGCCTTGGAACATCATGACCCACCTTGGGCCGTCTTCGACCCTCTTGGACGCATGACCGCTTGCATCGCCTTGACCGCCCTGACCCTCTTTGGCAAGCCATGACCCGCCTTGACCTGCTTTGGGCCGCTATGACCCGCTTTGACCTGTCTTCACCTACCTTGGCCGCCATGACCTATCTTGGCCTACTTTGGGTCGCCATGACCCGCCTTGGCCCAATTTGGCACGCCATGACCCGCCACTTTGGGCCGCCATGACCCGCCTTGGGCAGCCATGACCAGCCTAAACATGTCTTGACCCACCGTGATCCGCCTTGACCTGTCTTGATTTGCCTTAACTTGTCTTGACCCACCATGATCCGCCTTGGGCCGCTTTGACCCTCTTTGAGACGCTGTGACCCGCCTTGGGCCGCCATGACCCGCCTTGGCCTGCCTTGACCCGCCTTGGGCCACCTTGACCTTCTTTGGCACACCATGACCCGCCTTAACCTGCTTTGGGCCGCATGACCCGCCTTAATGTGTCTTGACTCA
>NC_020492.1:21721914-21734086 GCF_000184155.1 Fragaria vesca subsp. vesca | reverse complement strand
GGGCCGCCTTGACCCTCTTGGGACGCCATGACCCGCCTTGGGCTGCCATGACCCGTCTTGGCCTGCCTTGAGCCTCTTTGGGAGCCATGACCCGCCTTGACCAGCCTTCGGCGACCTTGACCCTCTTTGGACGCCATGACTTGCCTTGGGCAGCTATGACCCGCCTTGACCAACCTTCGGCGACCTTGACCCTCTTTGGACGCCATGACTCGCCTTGGGCCGCTATGACCCGCTTTGGGCTGCCATGACCCGCGTTGGACTGAATTGGGCCGCGTTCACCCGTCTAAGGCCGCCAAGGGGCTCCCTTGACCCTCCTAGGGCCGCCTTAAGCTTACTACCCTAGGGGTCGCCATGACTTTCCTAGACCCTCCTAGAGCCGCGAAGGGGCCGCCTTGACCCGCTTTGGGCCGCCCTAACCCGTCGAGGGCCACCAAAAGCTCGCCTTGATTTGTCTTGACCCGTCTTGACCTGTCTTGGGCCGCCATGAGCCGCCTTGATTGTCTTGACCCGCCTTGGGTCACCATGACCCACGTTGACCTGTCTTGACCCGCCTTAGGCCGCTATGACCCTCCTTGACTTGTCTTGACCCGTCCATGGCCACTAAGGGGCCGCGTTGACCCGCCTGGGGCAGCAAGAGGCCACCTTGACCCGTCTAGGTCCCATAAGGGGCCGCCTTCACCTAGCTAAGGCCGCCAACGGGTCGCCTTCACCCATTAAGGGGCTGCCTTGACCATTCTTGACCCGCCAAGGGGCCGCCTTCACCAGTATTGACCTGCCTTGGGCTGCCATGACCCGCTTTGACCCTTTTTGGGACTCCATGACCCATCTTGACCCTCTTTGGCAAGCCATGACCTGCCTTGACCCACCTTGGGCCGCCATGACCACTATTGGCCCGCTTTGGGCCTTGACTTGTCTTGACCTTACTTAGGCCACCACGACCCGCCTTGAACTGTCTTGACCCTACCTGGCCGCCATGACCCTCTTTGGACTGCCTTGACCCGCCATTACCCGCCTTGACCCCTCTAGGACGACTAAGGGGCCGCCTTGACCAACCTAGGGAAGCTAAGCGGCTGCCAATGTGCCACCTTCATCCGTCTTAACCTGCATTGGGCCGCTTTGACCCTCTTTGGGACGCCATGACTCGCCTTGGCCTGCCTTAACCCTCTTTGGACACCATGACCCGTCTTCGGCCGCCTTGACCCTCTTTGGACGCCATGACTCGCCTTAACCCGCCTTGGGCCGCTATGACCCGCTTTGCCTTAGATTGAATTGGGCAGCGTTCACTCGTTTAAAGCCGCCAAGGGGCTCCCTTGACCCTCCTGGAGCTGCCTTGACCTTACTGCCCTAGGGGTCGCCATGACTCTCCTAGACCCGCCTAGGGTCGTGAAGGGGCCGCCTTGACCCTCTTTGGGCCGCCTTAACCCGTCGAGGGCCACCAAAGGCCCGCCTTAACTTGCCTTGACCAGCCTTGGGCCTCCATGACCCACCTTGACCCGCCTTGGGCCGCCATGACCCGCCTTGACCTGTCTTGACCCACCTTGGGTCACCACAACCTGCCTTGACCCTCCTATACCCTCCTAGGGCCGCCTTGACCCGTCTAGGACCACCAAGGGGCGGCCTTGACCCGCCTTAACCCGTCTAGGGCCACCAAGGGGCCGTCTTGACCCGTCTAGGTTCCATAAGGGGCCGCCTTCACCTGGCTAAGGCCACCAATGGGTTGCCTAGCCTTCACCCGCTAAGGAGCTGCCTTGACCCTTCTTGACCCGCTAAGCGGCTACCTTGACCAGTCTTGACCCGCTTTGGGCCGCCATTACCCGCCTTGACCATCTTTGGCACGCCATGACCTGCCTTGACCCACTTTGGGCTGCCATGACCCGGTTTGACCTGTCTTAACCCGCCTTGGGCCATAACCCTCCTAGGCCCACCAAGGCATGACTGGCCTAGGGGTCGCTATGACTCTCCAAGACCCGTCTAGGGCAGCCAAGAGGACGCTTTGACCCGTCTAGGTCCCCTAAGGGGCCGCCTTCACCCGTCTAGACCCGCCTTGGGCCGCTATGACTCGCCTTGGGCCGCGCTGACCCTCTTTGGGACGCCAGGACCCGCCTTGACCCTCTTTGGCATGCCAAGACCCGCCTTGATCTGCCTTCGGCCGCCATGACCTATCTTGACCCGCCTTGGGCCGCCATGACCCGCCATGAATTGCCTTGGCCTGCCTTGACACGCCTTGGGCCGCCTAAACCCGTATTGACCCGCTTTGGACCGCCATGACCCGCCTTGGTCCGCTTTGACCCTCTTTGGGACTCCATGACCCGCCTTGGGCCACCATGAACTTCTTTGGCACGCCATGACCCGCCTTGACCCCCCTTGGGCCGCCATGACCCGCCTTGATATGTCTTGACTCGCCTTGGGCCGCCATGACACGCCTTGACCCGCCTTGGACAGAATTGGGCCGCGTTCACCTGTCTAAGGCCGCCAAAGAGCTCCCTTGACCCTCTTAAGGCCGCCTTAACCTTACTAGGCCTTCCTAGGCTCGCCTAGGCCCACCAAGGGGCCGCCATGACCCTCCTAAAACCCGCCTAGGGCCTCCAAGGGGCCGCCTTGACCCGTCTAAGGCCACCAAATGGCGGCCTTGACCCGCTTTGGGCCGCCTTAACCAGTCTAGGGCCACCAAAGAGCCGCCTTGACTTGTCTTAGCCCGTCTTGGGCCGCCATGACCCACCTGGATTTGTCTTGACCCGCCATAACCCGCCTTGACCTGCTTTAGTTGTTGTCCTCAAATTTATGGTATTCTACCTTGGGCAACAAGTACTCACCCCTTCCTATGAATCCATCATAATTAAGTTACTGGTTTTATACTCGATATAGTAATGATATAGCATGATGGTTATTTTCTAATTAATATATAAATTGCTTACCACAAACTTTGCAGAATTTGGTTTCTCCAGATATATTTTGGCAAGAGATCCATATTTACCCATGCCTAAATATACAAAGAAGATCTCAACTCTCAAGTAAATCATCAATTAGATAGTTTTACAACTAAGCCAAACAATTTTTAGAATTTGTAACCACATAAAGAGCTTTCCCTGGAATCAATGACCTGAGTATATCCATACTTGTGTTTTAACCAGTAAATTTTTCATTGATGAAAGGGAAATCCAAGGAGTATTCAGACCCGGTTAACTTCCTCTCCTAAACGTCTCCAGATAACATGTTCAATCTCCATTCATATAGATGCTCAAACAGATATCCAATCTCTGCAGAATCATGATGATCACCAGCGAAGTGGAACCCTTTGGAGAACCATTCATAAGGGTTTCGGCTGCCGTCAGCACCTGGTAGAATGGATGTGAGAGCCCTACATCCCCTCACTATAACATGTTCTCGTATTTCATTAACAAAATACTTTTGATTAATCAAGAAAGTATACCATGCCAATTGCATAAGAGTGAGTTCTGTATTTTAATTACCTGATCATCATCCTCAAAGCAATTGAGAATGTGAAATGTGCAATTGGTCTGCACCTCAAACCATCTGACAAACTCTGCATCACCATAACGAGGCATGACCCCAATTCTCGCGTACTCTTCCTTTACATACTTCATGAATCTATACACAAAATGTAAAGTATTAGTTAGGCAACTCCTAGAATGACCATAATTTAGCCACATGATGATGCATGGTTGATCTTTTTTTTAATGAAAAGAGGTCAGACGATTTTATTCAATAAGCACAAGCCATATTACACAGTGACTCGCCCTTGTAGGGCCGTCAGAAAGAGTCACCGCCAAAACGTAATACAACTCACCTATTGAGTAAAACTCGGGGGTGAGTAAACTAATAAAATACTGACAATAAACTTTTTCGCAGCATCCATCAGAATACTCGCTAACAACATTCGATCAATAATCCCGACAGTTCTTAGCAGGTATTGATCCCAAGAAAAAAAATTGGTACCGAACTAAAAATAGTCCTGGGTCCCAAACTTTTATCATGAAACCACTTTCATCCCAAATCTGAATCCAGAACTTTAGAAGCCCAAACCCAATTCCACAAAAAGAACTTGAGACGAACTTGCACTAGGTCGACCCCAAGCAAAAACTAAGCCGCCGCCGTTAAAGCAACCATGGTTCTTCCGCCAAGTTCTCCGTTTCCGCATCACACCAGGATTTCGTTGTCCCCACACCGATCTGCACCGTCGCACACCCACACTGTTGACAACAGCAAGAGCAATTCTTCCATGTAGCTTCAAGGAATCCGGCGAGGAGGCCAACTTCTCTTTCCACCAAGAGGAATAACGTCACCGAAGAGAGTCTGAAACCATCTTTCGAAACCCTGCATCCACATATTGGATCACCACCGGAAGAGATGAAGCAATTTCCAAGTTTGACACAAACCCAAGATCCCAGATTTGAATTGGATCTGCCGACGCGAAGATTCGCCAACCACCAACACCTTTGAAGGCATGAGCGTCAATGATGCGATGCGAAGACGAGAGGATGAAAGTGCGACCACCTGAAGGGTATTGTGAAAGGATACGCGAACCCGAGAGATTCGTCAGACGAGAGCCGTGAGCGGAAGTGGCACAACCCAAGAAATTTGGATGGGAGCAAACTAGGTTTAGCAGCCGCAAGATGAGAGAAAAAGAGTCTTCATTCTTCTCGTCCCCCCCCCCCCCCCCCGCCTCTCTCTCTCTAGAGGAAAAAAAGTAATAAGTTTTTGCTTGTTGCTAGCTTGTTAAAGGTAATGGACCTTGGTTAAGTTTATAATGGCAAGTGGGGTTTGGTAAATTTTTTGAATTTCTAGTCCTTTTCCCACCAATTCAATCACATTATATTCTGGCATTCACAGTATTAATCACAATGGCAGCTACTTATAAATTATAATTACCAGCTGCCAGCTAGCTAGCTGGCCTTACCTTGCCTGACCTGCTTCCGTATACAGAGCTACTGAAGCCATGAAGCATATTACTATGCATTTTTGCAATAGTTGGTCAATAATGATAGATTCCAATTGCGACATTGCCCAAAGGCTGATGGAATCAAATTTTGTCACATCGGGATCAGGGTATGGCAATAATGTAGTAATGCATGTAAGGCTTGTAGTTTTTTTTTTTTTTTTCTTTTCTTTTATATAAAATGTAAGGCTTGTATTTGGCCAAGCTGAAATTATCATATCTTGAGTTTGGCGGTCAAACCAAAAGATTGTTTGAAATCACCAACAAAAACATGACATTTTGGACAGCAAAAAATGTTAGGGTATAATATTTTTGATATCGGCCTACCTTGTTTCTTCTGAATCGCTGTTTGGATTGCCCTACTCATGATATGCATGGCAAAAAAGGTTCCACAAGAAAACCACATAGGATATATGAAAATCTAAGCCCTAGTGTTTCTCATACCTTTCTTTTAATAAATAAATAAGGGATTAGGCGAGATTAGCTCAGACAAATGAATCGAATGGATATAGTGAGAATTGAACAGAAACTAAAGTCTAAAATCTTTTAGTTAGCTGTTATGTTGAGTTCATGTACGTGTTGATATGTTTCTAGTATATATGCTTGGTTTCTAGTGGGATTGAGCCTCTGTAGAAATATGAGAGGTGTTTTAGAATATGAAAAATGTAGAATGGTCTTGTATGTATCAACCTTTGTAAAGAAAATCAAAGCGATCAATAGAGCAAATGGTGATGATCTTCCTTCTCCAAATTCTCTGAAGCGCACTACGAGCTAGCCTGCAAATTGAGACATAAAAATGGCGTCGGTTGACGTCGGTTGACCGTCGTTGAATCCTCGTGTTAACATCCACCCTAATTAACAATACCCCGTTGCCTTACTCTGACCTTTTGAACCCTTAATGCGCCAGTAATTATAGCCACTGCACAAGTTCTTGTTCTTAGTGGATGATCACCTAAATAGCCATGACCAAAACCATTCGTCAACCATGCATTTTACTTCTGTGCCCTCCATTTTTTCTGATTGAAGCCAAGTAATGTCACTAATCTGAACTTTGGCAGTTCAGTAATTACCAAATGAGAAAAAACGGAGCAAAAAATCACCTTCTGGAATCTGCAAACAAGAACATGTTGAATTACTTGATTCAAAATTAAACCGTCGCATTTCATCACCAACCAATTCAATTGACAGAGGCAATAGTCAAATTCTTTTTCCTATATAAACCCTATAAGCGCTTCTGTTTTCTCATCACCTTCTCATCTTCCAGTTTATACATTTTACTTGGAACATTGTTGAAGTTGAAGAACAACAACTACTAGTTTAAGATACGCAAATGGCTTCCATCAGTTACACTACACAAGGCTTCATTCTCCTCCTAGCTGCTGCTTCTCTGTTCGCAGTTAGCGAGGCCAAAACCATTGTCGTCGGAGGGAGTGAAGGCTGGCGTTTCGGCTTTAACTACACAGAATGGGTCCTCCAAAACAGCCCTTTTTACATAAACGACGAACTCTGTAAGTCCCACTCGAATGCACACATTACATGCATCATGCATTATGCATGTCGAAAAATTCTATTATGTGTTAATGCATTTCATTTAATAACGCTCACTTCTCTGTGTTTGTTATAATGCTGCAGTGTTCAAGTATGATCCGCCAAGCGAGAAGAACAGCGGCTACAGCGTGTACCTGCTTCCCAACCTGTGGAGCTACATAAGCTGCGACTTCAGCAAGGCCAAGATATTGGCCGGTCCAAACCAGGGTGCCGGCAAGGGCTTCAAAGTTGAGCTTAACCAGTGGAGGCCTTACTACTTTGCCAGCGGTGACAAAAATGGTTACAACTGCAAGGACGGGCTCATGAAGCTCTTCGCTGTGCCACTTCCGCACTGGAACAACTGATCATCGATCCATGCACATTCACACTTAACAAAAGCCTTTTTGGCCTTGATATAGAATTACACACACACTTACACATACACATACCCCAGATTGATTAGTATTTTGTATTCAATAATTCTGGAAGGATCTGAGTGAGAATAATGAAGATGGTGATCGATCTTCTTCTTTCTTTATGACACTGTATGCGAGTTATAGGGGAATAAATTAGTTGGGAGCTTGTTTTACATAATAAAAGATAAATTTGTTTGAGTGTTATACTAAACATTACAATCTCAAACTATTAATTCAGTTAACTAAAAAGCATGTTTATGGATCTATACCAAATAATGCATCAAACATTAACGTTTAACCAGTCACTAACCGACAAAGAAATTCATGCTCAACTACCTTTACAGGCATGGTTGATCTTGATCTTTCAGCAATATTTCAACAAATAAGATTGACAAAAAAGCTAGAAATTAAAGAAATACAAAACAACATGCAATTGATTACTTACTGGCCTCCTGTTACACCCCTAAAGCTTCATAGGCGGCAAAGGCGCGCGGCATGGGTTGTCTTTGCACCATGTTGGGACGCACGAAGGCTCAAGCAAGGACAAGCTCTAGTAGGATGGGAAAGTTGGTATGCGGCAACGAACCAAGCCAAAGGAAGGAAGGCGGCATGGACCCCAAAGGCTCGGCAGGGTGCAGCGTCGGGTGCATGATAAGTGTGCCCGGTAGGGTGAAATGTTGGGTGCGGCAGGATGCATGAAAAGGTGCAGTGCCGGGTGCATGTCAAGTGTGCTCGGCAGGGTGCTACGAAGGTGCGCTGCAGGGTGCTCGGCAGGGTGCGCGCGGATGCACTCTAGGGTGCATACGTGTGCATGGCGGTTACAAGCGGTTGACAAAGCAAGTTAGTGAGAAGTTATCTCCACACAGTATGCAAGTTAGTAGGCGGTTACCTAGCACCAAAAGTGGGGAAGTTGGCAAGGAAGTTATGCATATCTTGGTGGTTATCTATAAGGTAGTTAATAATCCTATAATAGTGGGGGATGTCCACTACTCCTAAAAATAAGGCATGAACGCCATAACACCTAAGGGAAGTCGGGTTGTAACTTCCATAGAAAAGTAGGCTTATATATAGGGCGTAGCCCATAGTAGAAAGGCTTGGATTCGGACTTTGCCTAATGAGACTTGGCAAGCCAAATACGAGTTCCCATGTAATAGTAGTTTGTTTATCAATGAAAAAGGAATATCTAGTTCCACAAACTATGTGTTCCACAAACACTTGTGAGAAAGGACGTAGACACTTGTGTGAAAAGATTGCAATCTAGTAGAAGAAGGTACCAAAGTTGATGTGTGTACACGAAAGCGCAAACCTAGCTTGATAAGGTCCTCGCCTACCAGAACCAAGGCGTTGTATGGGGAGATAGATTTGGCTGGTCGAAGTTCAGAAGAAACCTAGACGCCATCACGGAGCCTCGCATATTGTTGCAAGAACAAAAGAGTTGAGAAAAATTCAGCTACGTACTAAAGGCTCGTGACACCTCCCATGGCGAGTCTCTTTACATCTACAATGAGAGGATGTTCAATGATTACATTGTACCTAACAACCATTAACCGTTTAAAATCATTAGTGATATATACATTGGTAACTAGAGAACTACTACATCCATTTTAGCTTCAAAAAGTGTCTTTTATAAATTACTCGCGATCGAGTCTAAATAACTCACGGGTGTCGTGTTTTGTAAAGCTGTTGAAATTGGTATTGAGAGACTTTCCAAGATTTGTTGTCTTCAATTCTTCTCATATTGACACCAAGAACCTTAGTTTCAAAAGAAAATGAGGTATTGTCCCTCATTTCAAGTTTCACCCAATTCGAGCTAAAACCATTTGCTAGCACATGAGTTATTGGCCAGTTTTTTTTTGTCCTCTGGCTTTTTTCATTTGGGTGTGTTTATAGACACCACCTAACATATATTGAACCATTCTAGCTTCAAAATATTTATCAATTTTCTCGCGATCTGGTTTAAATAACCCACGCGTGTCGTGTTTTGTAAAGCCGTTGAAATTGTTGTTTTAATTGGTATTGAGAGACTTTCCAAGCTTGTGTTCTCTTTAATTCTTCTCATATTAACACCGGGAACCTTAGTTTTAGAAGAAAATAATGTATTGCCCCTTATTTCAAGTTTCACCCAATTCGAGCCAAAACCCTTTGTTATAGCACATGAGTTTCTGGCCAGTTTCACTTTTTTTTGGCCACCGGCTTTTTCCGTTCGGGTGTGCTTAAAAACACCTCCTAACATATATTAAACAATTCTAGCTTCAAAAATTCTTGTTATTTATCAATTTACTCGCGATCGGGCCTAAATAACTCACGTGTGTAGTGTTTTGTAAAGCTGTTGAGATTGTTGTTTTAATTGGCATTGAGTGACTTTCCAAGATTCTGTTCTCTTCAATTCTTCTCATATTCACACCGGGAACATTAGTTTCAAAAGAAAAGGTGGTATTGTCCCTCATTTCAAGTTTCACCCAATGCGAGCCAAAACCCCTTGCTATAGCACACAAGTTTCTGGCCAGTTTCACTTTTTTTTTACCTTCGGCTTTTTCCGTTCAGGTGTGCTTACAGACATCTCCTAACATATAGTGAACCATTCTAGTTTCAAAAATCCGTGTCTTTTATCAATTTACTCGTGATCAGGCCTAAATAACTCACGCGTGTCGTGTTTTATAAAGTTGTTGAAGTTGTTGTTTTAATTAGTATTGAGACTTTCCAAGCTTGTGTTCTCTTTAGCACACCATGACCCGCCTTGACCCTCTTTGGCACGCCATGACCCGCCTTGACCTGCTTTGGGCCGCCATGACCCGCCTTGGGCCGTCATGACTGTCACACCCCGGACCCGGTGTCGGTGGTTTCCAAGCACCTGACGCCAAACCCGAGGCGTGAGCGGGAAAAGTAAAAGAAAATAAAACAATTTCAGATACTTCTCCAGAAATTGTTAAAAATAAAACAATTACAATAACAAAACCGATTACAAAACAAATAAAGCCTTGCGTACTCTATCTCACTTCTAATCTTCCGTACTTCTCGACTCTTGTACACGTAAGCTAACGTCACAGTTAGTCTTCTAGTAATAATTGTCCTCGTACAAACCTGAACAAAAATCTATAAGGATGAGTTTACGCTCAGTAGGGCCAAACCTCTTTAGGTTATTCTTAACTATATGACAAAATCAAGTTATCAAGCAATGCCATATATAACAAGAATTCGATGCATAAATGCTAATGCACTCCCTCCACTCTATTACTGGCTAATTAATTAGTCCATACACCTAAGACATATGTACCTACACGTCCCATACCGTATAGATGTCTCGATTATACGACCTAACAAATCAGTAATATATAAACTCCAGTATCTATTTTGTTATTCTTTTGTTAACCTCATGGTCCCTAGTCTCGAAACTCGAAAGATCGTTTTATCGACTCATACGTCGAAGGGGCATACTTTCCCCACTCATTTGCGCAGGTGGGCTGATCATAGTTACTGGAAGTCCCCATGAGGAAACTCAACTACACAAAATGTATTTGTTCTAATAATCTTATTCTCCTCTCCAGAATCACCATTCTCACCTCTCACAATTCCTCACAATGCATTATGTATGCAATCAAATATCGATGCATGTAATATAATATTAAACAACATTCTTTTTATAGAAAGCAGTAACATCGATCACATAAATCAACAATTACACATACTTTTAACAAAAACAATAACATCGATCATATAAATCACAGATTACACATACTTTATCGAAAGCGATAACAATCAACAATTAACCAATCAATGCCACACAAAGCACCATTTCAATTATAATCTAATTATCAATTTAAGAAAGGTTTCCCGAGAGAGACCCTACCTGGAATCCAAATGTTAGTTCTTGACGCTAAACGAAATTAGTAACACCGCGACACGTTTTTTGAAATCTTTATCCTTCTACTTCTGGAATTGCAACGTGCCTCCAATCCTCGTATCAAACTTTTATTCCAAGAATGACAACGAATCACTTTAAACACCGAATTCAGAAATCTACTAAGGACACCCAAAACTTCTTGTATTGTATTTCTCCCATAATTGTATCCTTTAACAACACAATTTCAACTCCCAATAACACACAGCTCAACTCCATATCACCTGACTCTTCATCTTTCTTCCTTCCTAAATCCAATCTTCTCTGTAATTCAAAGACTCCAATTCATAATATACACGTTCAGTATACTAACAACAACCACAATAACAATCATTGTTGCTGCAACACCAAACATAGTACCTTCAAGACTCCAAAATTCCAAACCTTCAATCCTAAATCAAAATTGAATACCAAGTACACAGAGAACTCATCAATTCAACCAGAAGCATAAATACACAACCATAAAGTAATCCAACACCTTCACCGCCGCCAAGCACAGTGGCACGCACGGCGGTCCTCCACTGCCTAAAATCCAATTTCTCCCAAACCTAACCAATCTCAATTCCAATTATATAAACAGGTAGAGCTCGACGAGAAGATTAAGTTTCATACCTCGCTTGCCTTCGCCCGTGGCCAGAAAACATCAAACCCTTGTCGGAAAATCCCAAAAATTCTTCTCTTCGATTCTCCCTCACCTGACCTCGTCTCGACAAGCTGAAGTTACAGGGACGTCAGGGATGAGGAGATGAAGCTATCCACACCGGTGAGAGACCACAACTTGGCCGGAATCGGAAACTCACCGGCGAACCCAGTCTTTCCTTCTGCTCGATTCTCCTTCACCGGAGCTCCTTTGCTGAAAGCAAGATCACATAGAGGATGGGTGATAGGAGCACAAAGTGTGACGTTCTTAATATGTTTATACCCTTTATTTACCCTTTGTTAACTCCTATTTAGTTGTTTTAGCTTTATATTTGTGTTTAGTGTAGAATAATTGCTTAATGTAGAAATATGTAGGTTTTGGTGTTAGAATTCATAGTAATTTCGGAATTGAAGAATTGGGTGTTGAAATTGTGCTAAGTGTTGGAAATCCTTGTTTACTCAGGATTCCTTTCTTGATCAGGATTCCATCTTTCCTCTTTCCTAGTTTCTAATTTTCTTATTTCTATTTCAGGAAAGTCTAAACCCGTGTTGACTAGGAAAATGTTTTCCTGACTCATGAGGGAAAGGTGGCCGGCAGCTAGGAATTCCTGCTTGAGCTAGGAGAAGTACAATCCGAGATATGTATGGAGATGCCGTGAAGATTTCCTAAGTCACCAAGGAGAGAGAAACCGTGCGGCCCAAGAGAGAAGATTTTCCAAGTTCAAGATGGTTTTG
>NC_020492.1:21720116-21721768 GCF_000184155.1 Fragaria vesca subsp. vesca | reverse complement strand
GAACCTATAAGTAGAACACGTAGCCGAGCTTGTTTGTGTCATGATGTTGAATGAAACCCGTAGTCTAATTCTAAGTAGGTCTATGTCATAGGAACCACGTAGGAACTTATGTGCATATCAAATTTAGGTTGTATAATTGCTCACGGTGTAGACTTAAATGAGATTAGAGATCGTCTTCTTTGTTCTTACATGGTTGTTTGGTTAAGTTTGCATGATTGTTGGTTGATCACATGTAAATATGTATAGAAGTAATTTAGGATTTATTTTCAATGTTTATTCCAAAATCATCAAAACCTTTAAACCCTATATGCTTATTTCGACATTTTTATTAGATTAGATGGATCTACCCTGTAGTTGGATCCCCGGTTTAGAACGATCCCTGCTTGCTTTATACTACGATTGATTTGTTGACAGGGTTAATTGATGCGTGTGCAAATACGTCATATCAAATGGCGCCGTTGCCGGGGATCCTTCGGGATCCTCGATCTTTTAGAATTGTCGAAATTTGCATTGTATATATGTGTATATGTTTATATTTGTAAAGTTAAAACCATGAATTTGTATATGATGTAATTGGGTTTTATTTTTGTCTTTCTACTTTAATACTTGTATGAATAATGTTGTAGGTTGTAATGCACAGGAATAGGTATCCCCTTTTGTTAATTCTAGCCTTAACCCTTCTTGTTTACCCTCGGGTTTGCATGAGGTTGTGGGCGGCTTTTATTAACACTTGGAGTCATGTTTGGTTCATAAGTTTGTTGCTAGCTGAGTACATTGGTACGCTCCTTCTATTACTCTGGTGCATGGGACCAAAATTGGATCTCAAGAGCCTTGAAGACATACATCTCGGTGATGGAGTTCTCATTGCTCACTAAACGAGTCCTACCATGTTCACTTTCTCTGGATTGAGCTATTGACCTTTAGAAACAACGCTTCAAGCTTGTGATCGAAACATCTATATCCAGGCCGCACGTCCACCGTGTCTTACCATCTAGAATCATTATTTATTTAAGTGTTTTAATAGCAACTCGAGAATAAGCTTGTATGACTTTGTAATCTTAAAGATTGGTGCCATGTATGATTTTGTATTTGTTTTAAAATTTATCTCTTGATTTTCGAATTTCTTTTGTTTTCCTTTGTTTTGTTTTCCTTTGATTGATTTTTGGAACCCTTGGTTCCTTTCTCTTATTTATAAGAACCCTTGGTTCTTAGCTTAGTCTAGTTTATTGCTTTTGACTTCGTTTTATCCTCATGCATTCTAACTTGATCTTGGCCAAATGGACAAAGAAATTCCCATTCTATTGGAAAGGCCATTCATGAGAACCGCAAGGACCAAAATTGATGTCTACTCAGGGGAACTAACTTTCAAAATAGATGGAGACATCATTAGTTACAATGTTTTTGATGCGATGAGGTATCCACTTCCTGAACTTTTTCGAGATTCCTTTTCTATTGATGTTGTGGATGATCTTGCAGATGAATATGTGGAGACAATAGCTCAAGACACCTTGGCACTCACCTTGGCAAAAGGAATCAGATTTGATGCCATGGGGAACAAAATCACCTTAGCTCAAGACACCGTGCCTCTGCCCTTGCTTTAGACCGTGCAGTCACTTGAGGTGGCTGCCGAGGTATGCTACTCCTCCCCTAGT
>NC_020492.1:21708003-21712098 GCF_000184155.1 Fragaria vesca subsp. vesca | reverse complement strand
TGTGTAGTTGATACAAGTAGTTGATATTGCATGTGTTAATCATCCAAAGTTCGACTTTGATACAAGTAGTTGATAAGTTGCATTGTCTTTGTTATTTCACCGATTTTCTACCTATGTTTGATTTGGACTTGTGCTTAAACACATCGATTCTTTATGTGATACATAATTGCATGATTAGTTTATGTGTGTGACCTATAAGTAGAGCACGTAGCCGAGCTTGTTTGTGTCACGATGTTGAATGAAACCCGTAGTCTAATTCTAAGTAGGTCTATGTCATAGGAACCACGTAGGAACTTATGTGCATATCAAATTTAGGTTGTATAATTGCTCACGGTGTAGACTTAAATAAGATTAGAGATCGTCTTCTTTGTTCTTACATGGTTGTTTGGTTAAGTTTGCATGATTGTTGGTTGATCACATGTAAATATATATAGAAGTAATTTAGGATTTATTTTCAATGTTTATTCCAAAATCATCAAAACCTTTAAACCCTATATGCTTATTTCGACATTTTTATTAGATTAGATGGATCTACCCTGTAGTTGGATCCCCGGTTTAGAACGATCCCTGCTTGCTTTATACTACGATTGATTTGTTGACAGGGTTAATTGATGCGTGTGCAAATACGTCATATCAATGGGGAGGACGAGACGAAGCCGTAGACACTAGCCATGCGTCGGGAGGCGGCCGAACGACGGAGGAACGATCGGAGGTCTCCGTCGCTGACGAGAAGCTGGAGACGGAGTCAGAGTCGATCTGAACTGATCTGATCCCATTCTCTCTTCCTCTATATAAAAACCATCCAACGGCTGAGATTCAACCGACTTAGAATTTCTATTTTTAATTAAATTTTTGGATGATAAAAACTTCCAAAAAATCATTAAAAATAGCTCTGATGTCCAAACGATGTTAATCCTATGGGCTCAAAAGACAAAATTCAACAAACCAAAATTTTGAATATTTATCGAAAGCTACTAAAAATTTAAAGAATAATAGAAATCGAAATAAAAATGACTCGAAAATAATTTTCCTTTTAAAAATATAAATTCTAAATTCCGGGATATTACAATGACCCGCCTTGGGCCGCCATGACCAGCCTAGCTTGGACCGCTTTGACCCTCTTTGGGACGCCATGACCTGCCTTGGGCCGCTTTAACCCTCTTTGGCACGCCTTGACCCGCCATGACCCTCCTTGGGCCGCCATAACCCGCCATGACCCACCTTGGGCCTGCCTTGACCCTCCTTTGGTCGCATTGACCCTCTTTGGCACACCATGACTCACCTTGACCTGCCTTAGGCTGCCATGACCTGTATTATCCTGTTTTGGGGCGGCATGACCCACCTTGACCCGCCTTGGGCCGTTTTGACCCTCTTTGGGATGCCATGACCCACCTTGGGCAGCCATGACTTGTCTTGACCCGCCTTGGGCCGCCATGACCTACCTTAACCCGCCTTGACCCTCTTTGGACCCTTGACCCGCCTTAAGCCGCCTTGACCCGCCTTGACCCCTCTAGGACCATCAAGGGGCCGCCTTGACCTGCCTAGGGTCGCTAAGCGGCCGCCAATAGGCCGCCTTCACTGGTCTTCACCCGCATTGAGCTGCCTTGACCCTCTTTGGGACGCCATGACCCTCCTTGGGCCGTCATGACCCGCCATGACCCGCCTTTGCCTGCCTTGACCCGCCTTAGGCCGCCTTCACCCTCTTTGGATGACCCGCCTTGACCTGTTTTGGGCCGCCATGACCCGCCTTGACCTGCCTTGGGCGCCATGACCCGCCTTGACCCTCTTTGGGGAGCCATGACCCGCCTTGGGCCTGCCTTGACCCGCCATTAGCCGCATTGACCCTCTTTGGCACGCCACAACCCGCCTTGACCTGTCTTGGCCCGTTTTGGGGAGCCATGACCCGCCTTGACCTGTTTTCACCCTCTTCGGCAGGCCATGACCCGTCTTCACCCTCTTTGGCACGCCATGACCCGCCTTAACCCACCTTGGGCCGCCATTACCAGCCTTGACCCACCTTGGGCCGCCTTGACCTGCCTTGGGCCGCTTTGACCCTCTTTGGGACGCCATGACCCACCTTGGGCCGCCATAACCCTCTTTAGGACGTCATGACCCGCCTTGGGCCGCCATGACCCACATTGGCCTGCCTTAACCTCTTTGGACTAGGGATGGCAATAATCCCCAGCGGGTAGGGTACCCACAGGTATTCGACCCTAACGGGGAAGATATACGGGTATAAACGGGTAACGGGGATGGGGATTCCCAGTATTCAGATTCTTAAATCGGGTACGGGGCGGGTATGGTATTTTGATATTCGTCCCCATCCCCACCCATTAAAGATGAAAATAATATTATATATAATTATATAATTTATTATTATATATATTTATATATAATTTATAAATAAATATTTATGTAAAAAAATTTGTGACTCTCTTAATAAACATTTAATGGACCTTCCTTTTTATTATATATTATTATTCTCTTAATGAAATTTACTAGTATTGTTCTGTTTTAACCAAGACTTGTATTTATTTTATTGGAATGAAACTTATTTATTTTGGTATTTGATTTTAATTTCATACTTTTATATAATTGTATTTCATATTTTTTTTTAAAAATTAATTTAATACATAATTGTTAACGGATACGGGTACGGGTATGGAAATGTAATCCCCAAAGGATACGGGTACGGGGAATCCCCATTATCTAATTACGGGTACGGGGACGGGTACGGGGATGAGAAATATAAAAGGGTATGGGTACGGTATTTTGATCCCCATACCCTACCCTACCCATTGCCATCCCTACTTTGGACGTCATGACCCGCCTTGACCCGCCTTGGGCCGCCATTACCCGCCTTGACCCGTCTAAGGCCGCCAAAGGGGTCCCTTGACCCTCCTAGGGCCGCCTTGACCTTACTAGGTCTTCCTAGGCTTGCCTAGGCCCACCAAGGGGACTCCATGACTGCCCTAGGGTTGCCATGACCCTCCTAAAACCGGCCTAGGGCCGCCAAGGGGCCGCCTTGACTTGTCTAAGGCCACCAAAAGGGCGGCCTTGACCCGCTTTAGGTCACCTTAACCCATCTAGGGCCACCAAAGCGCCGCCTTGACTTGTCTTGACCCGCCTTGGGCCGTCATAACCCGCCTTGACTTGTCTTCACCCGCCTTGACCTGTTTTGACCCGTTTTTGAGCCACCATGACCCGTCAAGGGCCACTAAGGGGCGGCCTTAACCTACTTTAGGCCACCTTAACTCAAAGCCGCCTTAACCCGTCTAAGGCCACCAAAGGGCCGCCTTGACCCGTCTAGGTTCCATAAAGGGCCGTCTTCACCCGGCTAAGGCCGCCCCAAAGGGTCGCCTTCACCCGCTAAAGGGCTGCCTAGACCCTTCTTGACCCGCCAAAAGGCCTTCTTCACCCTTCTTGACCCGCCTTGGGCCGCCATGACCCGTTTTGGCCCGCCTTGACCCTCTTTGGCACGCCATGACCCGCCTTGGACCGCCATGACCCGTTTTGACCCTCTTTGGGACGCCATGACCCGCCTTGACCTGTCTTCACCTGCCTTGGGCCGCCATGACCTGCTTTGACCCGCCTTGACCAGCCTTGTGGCACCATGACCCTCCTTGACCTGTCTTGACCCGCCTTTGGCCGCCATGACCAGCTTTGGCCTGCCTTGGGCCGTCATGACCAGCTTTGACCTGCCTTGACCCGCCTTGGGACGCCATGACCCACCTTGGCCCGCTTTAACCCTTTTTAGGATGGTATGACCCGTGCCTTAGGCCGACATGACCCGCCTTTGGCCGAGTTGACCTTCTTTGGCTCGCCATGACCCGCCTAGACCCGCTTTGGGCCGCCATGACCCGTCTTGACCTGCCATGATCCACCTTGGGCCGCTTTGACCCTCTTTAGGACGCCATGACACGCCTTGGGCCGCCATGACCAGCATTGACCCGCTATGGGCTGTCTTGACCCTCTTCGGCATACCATGACCCGCCTTGACCTGTCTTCACCTGCCTTGGGCCACCATGACATGTCTTGGCCTGGTTTCAGCCGCCATGACCCGCCTTTTGCCTCTATGACCCGCCTTGACCCACT
>NC_020492.1:21707217-21707967 GCF_000184155.1 Fragaria vesca subsp. vesca | reverse complement strand
TTGACCTACCATGACCCGCCTTGACCCTCTTTGGCAAGCCATGACCCGCCTTGGGCCGCCATGACCCGATTTGGCCCGCCTTAGGCCGCCACGACCCGCCTTGAACTGTCCTGACCCTACTTGGGCCGCCACGACCCGCCTTGACCCTCTTTGGCACGCTATGACCAGTCTTGACCGGCTTTGGGACGTCAGACCTGTCTTGACTTGCCTTGGGCCACCATGACCTGTCTTGATCCGCCATACCCACCTTGACCTGTCTTGATCCGCCATGATCTGCCATGACCCGCCTTGACACTCATTGACCTGTCTTGACCCATCATGACCCACCTTGACTTGTCTTGACCCTACTTGGGCCACCACGACCCACCTTGAACTGTCTTGACCCTACTTGGGCCGCCACAACCCGCCTTGAACTGCCTTGACCCGCCTTGAACTGTCCTGACCCTACTTGGGCCGCCACGACCCACCTTAACCCGCCTTGGGCCGCCTTGACCCTTTTTGGCACGCCATGACCAGTCTTGACCTGCCTTGGGCCGCCATGACCTGTCTTGATCCGCCATATCCACCTTGACCTGTCTTGATCTGCCATGACCCGCCTTGAAACGCCTTGACCTTTCTTGACCCACCATGACCCGCCTTGGCCTGCCTTGACCCGCCATGACCCGATTTGGCCCGCCTTGAGCCGTCACGACCCACCTTGACCTGTCTTGACCCTACTTGGGCCACCACAACCCGCCTTGAACTGTCTTG
>NC_020492.1:21703948-21706895 GCF_000184155.1 Fragaria vesca subsp. vesca | reverse complement strand
GGCCGCCAAGACCCGCCTTGGCCCTCCATTACCCGCCATGACCAGCCTTGACCCTCGTTGGCACGCCTTGACCCGCCTTGACCAACCTTGGGCCGCCATGACCCGCCTTAGGTCGTCATGACTAGCCTTGACTTGTCTTGACCCGCCTTGGGCAGCCATGACCCACATTGACCTGTCTTGACCCGCCTTGGGCCGTCATGACCAACCTTGACATGTCTTGACCCACCTTGGGCCGCCATGACCTGTCTTGACCCGCCTTGGGCCGCCATGACCCGCCTTGGGCTTTCATGACCCACCAAGGGGCCTCCATGACCGGCCTAGGGATAGCCATGACCCTCCAAGACCCGCCTAGGGCCGCCTTGGCCCGTCTAGTGCCACCAAAGGGCGACCTTGACCCGCTTTGGGAAGCCTTAACCCGTCTAGGGCCACTAAGGGGCCTCCTTGACCCGCCTTAGGCAATTAAGGGGCCGCTTTCACCTAACTAAGGCCACCAACGGGCCGCCTTCACATGTCTTGACCCATTTTGGGCTGCCATAACCCGCCTTTGGCCGCCTTGACCCTCTTTGGGACGCCATGACCCACCTTGACCCGCCTTGGGCCACCTTGACCCTCTTTGGCACGACATGACCCGTCTTGACCCGCCTTGGGCCGTCATGACCCGTCTTAACCTGTCTTGACCCGCCTTGGGCCGCCATGACCCGTCTTAACCTGTACTTGACCCACCTTGAGCTGCCTTGACCCGCCCTTGACCCGCCATGACCTACCATGACCCGCCTTGGCCTGCCTTGACCCGCCTTGGGCCGCCTTGATCGTCTTGCACGCCATGACCCGCCTTGGGCCGCTATGACCCGCCTTGGGCCGCTATGACCCGCCTTGGGCCGCCATGACCCGCCTTGGGCCGCCATGACCCGCCTTGGGCCGCCATGACCCGCCTTAACCTGCCAAGGGACCGCCTTGACTCTCCTTGACATGCCAAGGGTCCCTCATTTTAAAGTTTCACCCAATCCAAGGCAAAACGTTTTGCTCACACGAGTATCTAGCCAGTTTCACTTTTTTCAAACCTCTGGCTTTTTCCGTTTAGGTATGCTTATAGACACCTCCTAACATCTTTTGAACCATTCTAGCATCAAAAATGAGGTATTGTCCCTCATTTTCAAGTTTCACCTAATTCAAGGCAAAACGTTTTTCTAACACGAGTTTCTGGCCAGTTTCACATTTTTCAAACCTACGGCTTTTTCCGTTTGAGTAAGCTTATAGACATCTCCTAATATCTTTTGAACCATTCTAGCATCAAAAATGAGGTATTGCCCCTCATTTTCAAGTTTCACCCAGTTCAAGCCAAAAGCCTTAGCTATAGCACACTAATTTGTAGCCAATTTCACTTTTTTTAGACCTCCGGCTTTTTCCGTTTCGGTATGCTTCTAGACACCTCCTAACTATCTTTGGAACCATTCTAGCATCAAAATGATGTACTTGCCCCTAATTTTCAAGTTTCACCCTATTAAAGCCAAAAGACCGTCTAGAGCACATGAGTTTCTGGCCAGTTTCACTTTTTATAGACCTCCCCCTCATTTTCAAGTTTTATCCAATTCAAGGCAAAACCCCTAGCTATAACACACGAGTTTGTAGCTAGTTTCACTTTTTTTAGACCTCCGGCTTTTTCTGTTTAGGTATACTCATAGACACCTCTTAACATATTTTGAACCATTCTAATATCAAAATTGAGGTACTACCCCTCACTTTCAAATTTCACCCAATTCAAGCCAAAAACCCCTAACTATGCGACACGAGTTTCTGGCTAACTTTACTTTTTTTCGACATCCGGCTTTTTCTGTTTGGGTATGCTAATAGACAACTCTTAACATCTTTTGAACTATTCTAGCAAAAAACATGGGGTATTGCTCCTCATTTTCAAGTTTCCCCTAGCTCAAGTCAAAACCCTTAGCTATTTAGCTATAGCATACGAGTTTCTAACTAATTTCATTTTTTTTAGACCTCCGGCTTTTCCCATTTCGGTATGCATATAAACACCTCCTAACATCTTTTGAACCATTCTAGCATTAAAAATGAGGTATTGCCCCTCATTTTCAAGTTTCACCTAGTTCAAGCCAAAAGCCTTAACTATAGCACACGAATTTGTAGCCAATTTCACTTTTTTAGACCTCCGGCTTTTTTCGTTTCGGTATGCTTGTAGACATCTCCTAACATCTTTTGAACCATTCTAGCATCAAAAATGAGGTATTGTCCCTCATTTTCAAGTTTCACCCAATTCAAGGCAAAACGTTTTGCGCACACGAGTTTCTGGCTAGTTTCGCTTTTTTCAAACCTTCGGTTTTTTCCGTTTGGGTATGCTTATAGACACCTCCGAACATCTTTGAACCATTCTAGCATCAAAAATGAGGTATTGTCCCTCATTTTCAAGTTTCACCCAATTTAAGGCAAAACGTTTTGCTATAGCACACAAGTTTCTGACCAGTTTCACTTTTTTCAAACCTCCAGCATTTTCTGTTTGGGTATGCTTATAGACATCTCCTAATATCTTTTGAACCATTCTAGCATCAAAAAAGAGGTATTGCCCCTCATTTTCAAGTTTCACCCAGTTCAAGCCAAAGCCTTAGCTATAGCACACAAATTTGTAGCCAATTTCACTTTTTTTAGACCTCCGGCTTTTTCCGTTTCGGTATGCTTCTACACACCTCCTAACATCTTTTGAACCATTCTAGCATCAAAAATGATGTACTGCCCCTAATTTTCAAGTTTCACCCTATTAAAGCCAAAAGACCTGCTAGAGCACATGAGTTTCTAACCAGTTTCACTTTTTATAGACATCCCCCTCATTTTCAAGTTTCACCCAATTCAAGGCAAAACCCCTAGCTATAGCACACAAGTTTGTAGCTAGTTTCACTTTTTTTAGACCTCCGGCTTTTTCCATTTAGGTATACTCATA
>NC_020492.1:21702172-21703928 GCF_000184155.1 Fragaria vesca subsp. vesca | reverse complement strand
CCCTCACTTTCAAATTTCACCCAATTCAAGCCAAAACATCTAACTATACCACACGAATTTCTGGCTAACTTTACTTTTTTTTCGACCTCCGGCTTTTTTTGTTTGGGTATGCTAATAGACAACTCCTAACATCTTTTGAACTATTCTAGCATAAAACATGGGGTATTGCTCGTCATTTTCAAAATTCACCCAGTTCAAGCCAAAACCCTTAGCTATAGCATACGAGTTTCTAACCAATTTCATTTTTTTTAGACCTCCGGCTTTTCCCTTTTCAGTATGCTTATAGACACCTCCTAACATCTTTTAAACCATTCTAGCATAAACCATGGGGTATTGGTCCTCATTTTCAAGTTTCACCGAACTCAAGCCAAAACCCTTAGCTATAACACACTAGTTTCTAACCAATTTCATTTTTTTTTAGACCTCTGGCTTTTTCCATTTCGGTATGCTTATAGACACCTCCTAACATCTTTTGAATCATTCTAGCATCAAAAATGATGTATTGCCCCTAATTTTCAAGTTTCACCCAGTTAAAGCCAAAACCCCGGCTATAGACCTCTGGCTTTTTCTATTTGGATATTCTTATAGACACCTCCTAACATCTTTTGAACCATTCTTTCATCAAAAATGAGGTATTGCCCCTCATTTTCAAGTTTCACCTAATTCAAGGAAAAACCTCTAGCTATAGCACACGAGTTTCTGGCCAGTTTCACTTTTTTTAGACATCCGGCTTTTTCTGTTTGGGTATGGTCATAGACCCCTCCTAACATATTTTGAACCATTCTAGTATCAAAATTGAGGTATTGCCCCTCGTTTTCAAGTTTCACCCAATTCAAGCAAAAAACCCTTAACTATATCACACGAGTTTCTGCCCAACTTCACTTTTTTTAGACCTCCGGCTTTTTCTCTTTGGGTATTCTTATAGACACCTCCTAACGTCTTTTGAACCATTATAGCTGATAGCGACCGAAACCGGGCGTTTCAATTAAAAACCCTTTTGTGTCAATTATAGTATATAGCAAATAAGGGTATCGTTACAAGCCGGGGATTGAGGGTACCTTTACAATTACGTTAATTACAAAACAAAAGATGATAGTACTAGAGATATAGGGTTTTGTGATTATAAACAAGAGAAAATAAAGAAACAAAATAAATCAGAAAATATCAAATGGATGAGACGTTAGAGACTTGGAAATCCACCACCAAGTATGTTTCAAGACATGTTAACAACCAAAGCTTCAATCATTAAGTCACAAATCGGTATCAATCAAGAACAAACCGTGAACGCACTGCGTAAGTCCTTATTACTTCCCTTGAATACTTAAGTAAGATGAACGCACCATTACTAAGCCTTTAGAATAACCGATCAAGGTATAGACGCTATCCTATCAACAAATTATTCTAAGCATTAAGATCAGTGAAAGTGATTGAACAAGTATGCAAAACTAGTGTGGAACGCCTACCTAGCATGCAATCCTTTTTATTTGGTTTCACCTATTGTCCTATAGGTTTTACTACTTTGAACTAAGCCGTATTAACCGTTTAGGAGATTAAACAACCTAATTCTAGCCCCACTCACAAGTTCATAATGTTCTATGTTGCGCATACATGAACATAAACAAGCAAGAGTTCTCCATAAACCAAAACCAAATAAACAATTTGAAAGACTTAATAATTCGAAACCAAGGTTCAAAACAATATCTAAAACATTCTTAGGGCTTCAAACCTTGCCCCTAACAAAGAGAATTCAGCCACA
>NC_020492.1:21698115-21702152 GCF_000184155.1 Fragaria vesca subsp. vesca | reverse complement strand
TGGCACATCTCCTGGATCATTGTGAGCTAATCACAATCTTCTGTCGAAGTTGACTGACGATTTCTGGCAGATTTTCTGATTTCTTTCCTTGCACAACATGGATTCCTTTTCCTTCAAGATTTCTCCTCTTTTGTCTCTTTTAGGCTCCTTGGCTTTATTTATGACCTAAAAACACAAACTTAGTTAATATGAATATTGTTAAGGGAATTACATAGCTAAATAGGGTCGGAAATACATTATAAACGTAGCATTTTGTGCTCCTATCAAATTCCCCCACACTTAGCTTTTGCTAGTCCCTTAGCAAAATCTAAAACAAAAAAAACAAAACAAACTATGCCCTCAACATTATTGTCTCAGAAATCTCTTACTTTCATAGCATCAACATTGGCACTCAATCAAAAATCAATTATGAGTAATTCGAGAGTTAATTAAAACATATACTCCGCATATAAACATGTAAGACACGGGGGTGACAATGGTGATGGGTGGAGCTCAGCATGTATCCAACAAGTATGATTCAACCTCACAGGATTACCACTCTTTCTTCTCTCAGAATCATGGCTAATGCTTAAAAGCTTTTTCACTCAATGTATATAATGTGAGAGAATAAACAAACAAGTAGGCTCACATATAAAGAAAGAAACGCACTTTGTGAAATTAAAAAGATCTCATGAAAGATATCAACTACTTGCCAAACCGACCAACCCATATGCTCAACTTTTGTAACCAATCTCCACAGATCGATGGCTGCCCATCTTTTGGATCATAAAAGAAATTTAACAAGGTTAAAATTTGGCCAAAGCTAGGGTTTAATGAAACAAAGGATAAGGAATTACAAATCGTCCTTAAAAACCTAGTAAAGCCATAAGATCACCTTTAAACATTTATGAATGAGGACAAAAACCATATATCACATCATTAGGTTTTCAATTTAAAACAAACTCCTCCATCACAAAGGGAGACTTAATACATACTTTCTTTTTTTCAATGCCGCCACATTCGTTTTCTTTTTTTTTTAATAGACAAGTCCTTCCCCCACACTTGTTATTCATCATCATTCCACACGTACAATGCATCACAACATAAGCTCTACGAAGCCTTAAGGACAAAGGTAGAGATATATCACTACACTAAGCTCAAGGTGAGGATTACATGGGTGATGACAGAAAGGCTTAACGTAGGCTCAAAGGGGTTAACTAAGGGGTGTGCCGCGCACACAAATAGGGACATATGGCAATTTGGCAATGGTGGAAATCCTAAGTCATTTTAATCCCTTCCAAAATCAGAACATATATCGATAAAAGTCTCGACTAGCACAAAAGTGAGTTCTAGCACTAGAGCCCGTTAAACTTAATCTGCGGCAAGCAGTCAATCAAGGAGAAAGATAATGAGATCGCTAAACATTGCCAAGAAAATAGATGATGATTTATTCAATAAGCACTCAGAAAGAATAGCACAATAAAGCTCAAATTCTCACCAGGGTAATTATGAATCAAAACTCATCATCAACATGCTCAAAATTCTGTACCAATGTCAACGAAAAACCACATCTACTACACACTCATATGCTTAGTATACATCATAATTAACCAAAGAATTAACTTAACATCATCTCAATCGTGTGATCCTCTTTTAGCCATAATTTCATAGATATATACTCATCCTAGACAGTTGAAAGGCATGATGACACACAGAAAAACAAACAATTATTTTTCTCTTTTCTAATTTTCGACTCTAACAAAAACAAAACAAAACACAAAATGTGTGCATTCCCTTCCCCCACACTTAAACTACGCATTGTCCACAATGTGAGAACAATATAGATCAAGCAATGCATAATAAATGTATAGAGGAAAGTGAAAAAAAACAAAAGGTAGAAGGTGAGAAAAGCTCCCCCATTGTGTACTCTGCAGCCAACTTCCAGCTGATATAAGTCCCTATTGCAGCATCCAATGTCTGAGATTCCAATTGGAGATGAAAGATGGCGTTACTAGCTTTATGTGCATCTGTGGCATGTTTCCTATCTCCAAGTGGATCGAAAATGGCAGCCCTGCAAAGTTAGAAGAAAAACATAGTTTGCACAGAAAAGCTGAGAAACAGACCTTTACCCATTCAAACCTGATTTCCAATGAGTTATGGTGCCGGAATGTAAAATTTCTTCAAAGAAAAGTTGAAGCTAATTCAACAAGCTTTTCAGGCATATATAGCTTTCCTCCATAGCATAGCTCGAAGTATCCCCTGTTTTGACCTTTTCCCGGCTGTACTGCACAACTTCTGGTTTCCTGGCAGTGACCTTGCTGCTTTCAACAACGAACTGAGAATGACTCGGGTCTCCAAATCCACTTCTGTAAAATCCTACAGAAAATAGACTCAGAGACCTTTCTTTTGATATAAGGCACACCGTCCCAGGTTCTGTGATCTGCAAACCGTAGCCCTCCAAAGTCGGGGTAACTGTTTTTGCAAGAGCACTGTATTGGCTGAACTTGGAGTTTTCTTCAACTTTTCTCAACTCTCACCTGCACACACACACAAAACACATCAAAACGATCAGAAACAAAATAAAGAAAGCATAGACAATTGGGTTCCCTCCCAACGGCTTTTCAACAAGAATAATCAGGAGGCTTAGGCCGCGGTTCGATCAAATGCTTGACCCTCTTCAAAGATATTTCATGGTCCTTTGGTAGCAATTTGAGTAACTTAGAAGCAATGGACATATAAGATATGAAGCTTCTCTTTTTCTTTCTCTTCTTCCATTGTCTCCAACTATTAACAATCACAACAAGAATCTCCTTATCTAATTTGAGACATTCATGTACCACCATATCCACATGCTCAACAAATTCACATGATGCTTGGACAGAATGAACATGTGTAGAGCTTGAGTGATGGAGTGAAGAATCATGTGGTCTTCCATGTAACAGCAATAAAGGTTCAAATGTAGGAGCTTTGATGGACTCCTCGTTTAAGCAATCCTCAAAAGTCTCAACATCGCGTGGCTCTTCATAGGACTCCTCCAAATCTGTTTCTTCATCCTCAAAAAATATTAAATCATGAGGTTGACATGGAGCTGAAGTTGCGGGAAGTTCATGTGGAGTTGTCATCAACGAAGATGGTTGCTCTTGAGATATTAAGGTGTCCAAAATCCTTTTAGTTTCTTCCCAACTATCATTGAAAGCTTCTTGCTCCTCAATCCAAGCTTTATTTGAAGCAGCTAGAGCCTCATTCATCTCATTTATAGACTTGATCATCTCATCGTAATGATTTAACTTATCTGAGATTTGATGAGATGGTGCTTGTGTCCAGTAGTCATGGAATGAATATGGCGAAGCTTGGAACTCATCGGAAAATCCTTGTTGCATGTCCGGATCGGTGTTCCATGAAAAATAAGGAGAATCATCCCATACAGTATTCTGTGGAGGTGAATAGTAATCATTCCAATGTCCTTGGTTGTCTTGAAATCCTCCAAGCATATTTTGATCATAGTATTCTTGAAATCGGATGCTTGGGCATGTCTCTAATGAATGACCTACCATGGAGCATATGGAACATACATCACAAAATTGATTCCACATTGAAAAACAAAACAGAAACTTTAGTTAGTAATATATACACAAATTAATCTCAAGTACTGAAACTAAATAAAATCTAATGTGAGAAGCTATAAAAACAGAAATATATATACAAGAACTAACGCAAATTGCTAGGGATTTTTCAATCCCCGGCAACGGCGCCAAAATTGATAGCGACCGAAACCGGGCGTTTCAATTAAAAACCCTTTTGTGTCAATTATAGTATATAGCAAATAAGGGTATCGTTACAAGCCGGGGATTGAGGGTACCTTTACAATTACGTTAATTACAAACAAAAGATGATAGTACTAGAGATATGGGGTTTTGTGATTATAAACAAGAGAAAATAAAGAAACAAAATAAATCAGAAAATATCAAATGGATGAGACGTTAGAGACTTGGAAATCCACCACCAAGTATGTTTCAAGACATGTTAACAACCAAAGCTTCAATCATTAAGTCACAAAT
>NC_020492.1:21690879-21698095 GCF_000184155.1 Fragaria vesca subsp. vesca | reverse complement strand
GTGAACGCACTGCGTAAGTCCTTATTACTTCCCTTGAATACTTAAGTAAGATGAACGCACCATTACTAAGCCTTTAGAATAACCGATCAAGGTATAGACGCTATCCTATCAACAAATTATTCTAAGCATTAAGATCAATGAAAGTGATTGAACAAGTATGCAAAACTAGTGTGGAACGCCTACCTAGCATGCAATCCTTTTTATTTGGTTTCACCTATTGTCCTATAGGTTTTACTACTTTGAACTAAGCCGTATTAACCGTTTAGGAGATTAAACAACCTAATTCTAGCCCCACTCACAAGTTCATAATGTTCTATGTTGCGCATACATGAACATAAACAAGCAAGAGTTCTCCATAAACCAAAACCAAATAAACAATTTGAAAGACTTAATAATTCGAAACCAAGGTTCAAAACAATATCTAAAACATTCTTAGGGCTTCAAACCTTGCCCCTAACAAAGAGAATTCAGCCACACATGGCTGCAAAGACACACAAGGAGAATAAAAGATGACAAAGGAAAGATAAACCGTGGATGATGGAGAAATCAATGATGGCTTGGCGGCTTCCTTGTGCGAGTCTACAACTATGGAGGTTCTGATGATGGTGAGATCTTTGGCCTCCTCTAATCTTCACGTCCTCTCTGGCCTTTTTCCTCCTTCGCCTTCACGTCTGTGATTAGGGTTATAAAACCCTCAAAACTCGTCCATGGGCTTGCCAATGTGGTCTGGGCCTCAAAACAGAAGTTTTGGTCCAAATCAGAAATTCGGGCAGACTGACCTTCGGTCATTTAAACGGTCATAACTTCTTCTCCAAAATAGGTATTGACGATCCGTAAAAAGTTCTGGAAAGTAGACTCTTGTAGCTTTCCATTGATATATGGCACATCTCTTGGATCATTGTGAGCTAATCACAATCTTCTGTCGAAGTTGACTGACGAGTTCTGGCAGATTTTCTGATTTCTTTCCTTGCACAACATGGATTCCTTTTCCTTCAAGATTTCTCCTCTTTTGTCTCTTTTAGGCTCCTTGGCTTTATTTATGACCTAAAAACACAAACTTAGTTAATATGAATATTGTTAAGGGAATTACATAGCTAAATAGGGTCGGAAATACATTATAAACGTAGCATTTTGTGCTCCTATCAATAGCCTCAAAATTCATGGCATTTATTGTTTTACTCAAAATCGGGTTTCGATGACTCACGTGCACCGTGCATCGTAAATCTATTGAAACTGTTATATTCAGGGGTATTGGGTGAATTCGCCATGATCGTGTTGACTTCAATCATTCTCATACCGACATCCGGAAACTCAATTTTCTAAGAAAATGAGGTATTGCCCCTCATTTCAAGATTCACCCAATCCGATCTAAAACTCATTGGTTAAAGTACACGAGTTTCTGGCCAGTTACATTTTTTAAGAAATCCGGCTTTTTCCATTTGATTATGCTTATAGACACCTCCTAACATCCTTTGAACCATTCTATCAACAAAAATTCATGGCATTTATTATTTACTTAAAATCGGGTTTCGATGACTCACGTGTACCGTGCATCGTAAATCTATTGAAACTGTTATATTCAGGGGTATTGGGTGAATTCGCCATGGTCATGTTGACTTCAATCATTCTCATACCGACATCCGGAAACTCAATTTTCTAAGAAAATGAGGTATTACCCCTCGTTTCAAGATTCACCCAATTCGATCCAAAACCCTTTGGTTATAGTACACGAGTTTCTGGCCAGTTTCATTTTTTTAGAAATCTGGCTTTTTCCATTTGGTTATGCTTATAGACACCTCCTAACGTCCTTTGAACCATTCTATCAACAAAAATTCATGGCATTTATTGTTTTACTCAAAATCGGGTTTTGATGACTCATGTGCACCGTGTATCGTAAAGTTATTGAAACTGTTATATTCAAGGGTATTGGGTGAATTCGCCATGGTCGTGTTAACTTCAATCATTCTCATACCGACATTCAGAAACTCAATTTTCTAAGAAAATGAGGTATTACCCCTCGTTTCAAGATTCACCCAATTCGATCCAAAACCCTTTGGTTAAAGTACAAGAGTTTCTGGCCAGTTTCATTTTTTAAGAAATCTGGATTATTCTATTTGGGTATACTTATGGACACCTCCTAACATCTTTTGAACCATTCTAGCATCCAAAGTGGGGTATTGCCCCTCATTTTCAAGTTTCACCCAATTCAAGCCAAAACACTTAGGAACACGAGATTCTGGCCAATTTCACTTTTTTAGACCTCCGGCTTTTTCCATTTGGTTATGCTTATAGAAACCTCCTAACATCTTTTAAACCAATATAACATCAAAAATTCATGGCATTTATTGTTTTACTCAAAATAGGGCTTCAATTACTCACGGGCACCGTATATCGTAAATCTATTGAAACTGTTATATTCAAAGGTATTGGGTGAATTTTCCATGGTTGTGTTGACTTCAATAATTCTCATACCGACATCCGGAAACTCAATTTTCTAAGAAAATGAGGTATTGCCCCTCATTTCAAGATTCACCCAATTCGATCTAAAACTCATTGGTTAAAGTACACGAGTTTCTGGCCAGTTACATTTTTTAAGAAATCCGGCTTGTTCCGCTTAGATATGCTTATAGACACCTCCTAAAATCTATTGAATCCTTCTATCATCAAAAATTCATGGCAATTATTGTTCTGCGCAAGATCGAGTTTCAATAACTTACGTGCACCGTGTATCGTAAATCTATATAAACTGTTATTTTCAGGGGTATTGGGTGAATTCATCAAGGTTGTGTTGACTTCAATTCTTCTCAGACCGACATCCGGAAACTCAATTTTCTATGAAAATGAGGTATTGCCCCTCATTTTCAAGTTTCACCCAATTCAAGTCAAAACCCTTGCTATAGCACACAAGTTTCTGCCCAGTTTTTACTTTTATCAGACTCTCGGCTTTTTCCATTTAGTTATGCTTATAGATACCTCCTAACATCTTTTGAACCATTCTAGCATCAAAGATATGGTATTGCCCCTCATTTTCAAGTTTCACCTAATTCAAGCCAAAACCCCTAGATTTAGCACACGAGTTTTGGACCACTTTCACTTTTTTTAGACCTCCGGCTTTTTCCGTTTGGGTATGCTTATAGACATCTCCTAACAACTTTTGTACCATCCTAGCATCAAAAATGGGGTATTACTCCTCATTTTCAAGTTTCACACAGTTCAAGCCAAAACCTTTAGCTATAGCACACGAGTTTCTAGCCAATTTCGCTTTTTTTAGACCTCCGGCTTTTTCGGTTTGGTTATGCTTATAGACACCTTCTAACATCTTTTAAACCATTATAGCATCAAAAAATCATGGCATTTATTGTTTTACTCAAAATCAGACTTCAATAACTCACGTGCACCGTGTATCGTAAATTTATTGAAACTATTATATTCAGGGGTATTGGTTGAATTCGCCATGGTCGTGTTGACTTCAATCATTCTCATACTGACATCCGAAAACTTAATTTTCTAAGAAAATGAGGTTTGCCCCTCATTTCAAGATTCACCCAATTCGATCCAAAACCCTTTGGTTAAAGTACACGAGTTTCTAGCCAGTTTCATTTTTTAAGAAATCCGGCTTTTTCCATTTGGATATGCTTATAGACATCTCCTAACATCTTTTAAACCATTCTATCATCAAAACTTAATGCAATTATTGTTCTACGCAAGATCGGGTTTCAATGACTTACGTGCACAGTGTATCGTAAATCTATAGAAACTGTTATTTTCAGGGGTATTAGGTGAATTCGCCAAGGTCGTGTTGACTTCAATTCTTCTCATACAGACATCCGGAAACTCAATTTTCTAATAAAATGAGGTATTGCCCCTCATTTTTAAGTTTCACCTAATTCGAGTCAAAACTCATTTCTAGAGCACACAAATTTATGCCCAGTTGTACTTTTACCAGACTCCCGGCTTTTTCCGTCTATGTATGTTTATAGACATCTCCTAACATCTTTTGAACCATTCTATCATCAAAAATTCATGGCATATATTGTTTACTTAAGATCGGGCTTCAATGACTCACGTGCACCATGTATCGTAAATTTTTTGAAACTGTTATTTTCAAGGGTATTGGGTAAATTCGCTAAGGTTGTGTTGACTTCAATTCTTCTTATACCGACATCCGGAAACTCAATTTTCTATGAAAATGAGGTAGTGCCCCTCATTTTCAAGTTTCACCTAATTCGAGCCAAAACTCTTATTAATTATACCACACAAGTTTCTGCCCAGTTTTACTTTTACCAGACTCTAGGCTTTTTCTATTTAGATATGCTTATAGACACCTCCTAACATCTTTTGAACCATTCTAGCATCAAAGATGAGGTATTGCCCCTCATTTTAAAGTTTCACCCAATTCGAGCTAAAGCCCTTTGCTATAGCACACGAGTTTCTAGTCAGTTTCATTTTTTTGGACCTCCAGCTTTTTCCGCTTGGGTATGCTTTTAGACACCTCCTAACATCTTTTGAACCCCTCTATCATCAAAAGTTCATGGCAGTTATTGTTCTAGGCAATATCGGGTTTCAATGACTTATGTGCACCGTGTATCGTAAATCTATAGAAACTATTATTTCCAGGGGTATTGGGTGAATTCGTCAAGGTCATGTTTACTTCAATTCTTCTCATACCGACATCTGTAAACTCAATTTTCTAATAAAATGAGGTATTGCCCCACATTTAAAGATTCACCCAATTCAATCCAAAATCCTTTGGTTATAGTACACGAGTTTCTAGCCAGTTTCATTTTTTACAATCCGTCTTTTTCGTTTGGGTATGCTTATAGACACCTCCTAACATCTTTTGAACCATTCTAGCATCAAAAATGAGGTATTGTCCCTCATTTTCAAGTTTCACCCAACTCAAGGCAAAACGTTTTGCGCACACGAGTTTTTGGCCAGTTTCACTTTTTTCAAACCTCCGGTTTTTTCCGTTTTGATATGCTTATAGACACCTCCTAACATCTTTTGAACCATTCTAGCCTCAAAAATAAGGTATTGCCCCTCATCTTCAAGTTTCACCCAGTTCAAGCCAAAACTCTTAGGCACACGAGTTTCTAGCTAATTTCACTTTTTTTAAACCTCCGGCTTTTTCCATTAGGTTATGCTTATAAACACCTTCTAACATCTTTTAAACCATTATAGCATAAAAAATTCATGGATTGTTTTACTCAAAATTGGGCTTGAATGACTCACGTGCACCATGTATCGTAAATCTATTGAGACTGTTATTTTCAAGGGTATTGGATGAATTTGCTAAGGTCGTGTTGACTTTAATTCTTCTCATACCGACATTGGGAACCACAATTTTCAAAGAAAATGAGGTATTGCCCTTTATTTCAAATTTCATTCAAACTCGTGTTGTCTTCAATTCTTTTAATTCTTCTCATACCGACATCGAGAACCACAATTTTCAAAGAAAATGAGGTATTGCCCTTTATTTCAAATTTCATTCAAATTCGTGTTGTCTTCAATTCTTCTCATCGAAAAATTACTCATTACCCCTCATGAACCTGAATCTTCAAAACAGGTGAAACTTGAAGGGAGGGGTAATGCATAATTTTTTGAAGATCGATCAAGGTCCTGAGGTTGGAAATGCGTTATTGTTCCTGCAGATTGAGATTCCATTTGTGTGTGCTTCTACAACCAACAAAGTCTTGTTTTCATTTGGTGTTCAAATGATCAAATACCAATCCCTGCCATCAAAGACATGTCATGAACATCAATCTACAAGGTGATTATATGGGAAATGAACCAAACTGTACAAAGGCAGGCATAAAGCTAGGAATACTGTGTTTAATCTCAACAAATTTCAACTTACAAATCATTCCATTTCAATAAGACTGCATCCATTGAATGTGATATCAATGATACTATGCAGCTCAGAAAGGTGCATAATATCATGGTTTAGTTCATATGTCCAGACATAATAGAGCAACTCATCATAGCAGCACAGAACTCAAACCAACAAGAATACCATAAACTAAGCACAAACAGAATTTGCACCAAAACTACAGAAATATCAAAAATGCAACACTCAGAGACATTCCAGTGGAAGTTGCAGACACGTCTACATAGCATCAGATTCTGACCGCCCGTCTGCTTTTTCTCATCATCGGGTACTAATCCATGAATCAGTTCGTGGTAAACAAAATTGACATTACACAAGAAAACACAACAAACAATCAAACCAAAAAGAGTTTAAAATCATGGCAAGCTTCAGATAATAAGCGGAGATATTGTCCACATTAAATTCGGTGTGTAGTATAAGTGATAGATTTTACATCATACGCTTGCCCCAAAAACAATAGGAAATCGAAAACTAAAATTCTGATGAAAACTGGAGAATAAATGGCATCAGATAATAAGCGGAGTTTGATTTCAACACAATTACTCAGTATATCAAGAAGCGGAAAAGATTTCATCATCATTTGCCATTTGAAATCCAGAATCAACAAAACACAGAAATAATAGAAGACGAATGTAGGCAGGTCCATATGACCCAAAGCCAAAGAAACATAATCTGCAGTCCAGCGGTCTAATTTTGCTTTACGGAGGAGAGGGTAAAACAGATGCCAAATAATCACAAATCAAAATCACAAACAGGAAGACGAGGCTATAAATTCAAATCAAAATCACATACAAGAAGAACTAATTCAGAAGCGGGATTGAAATTGGAGAGCTTTGGGGAAGAAAGAAGGATGGGACTCGAGCTTAAATAGGGGAAGTTGCAAGAATTAGGGTTTTACCGATCGTATGCGTATCTTTTCTACTTGGGCTTGGCCCGTCACAATTATATTGGGCTAACTTTAAATCAACAGTTTGTATATTTAGAACCGGGTTTTTGTTCTCAACCCAAAGGTCTATATAGAGTTATAGACATTGACAGGTAGACCTGTAAATGGACCGGATCTGGAGCGGATCGACCTAGATCCGGATCCGGATCCGTAATAGAAATTTTGGATCCGGATCCGACCCGTTACCCGCCGGATCTTTGATATCTAGACCCAAATTCGGATCCAGCGGGTTAACGGATACCCGACCCGTTAATCCGATCCGTTTATAATAATAAATATTTTCAAATTGTAAATAATAATTTCTGTTCTAGGATATTCTCTATGTGTGCCTTGGCCTTATGCCATAGGATATGTAGTTAGACTAGATCTATGTATTCATATCC
>NC_020492.1:21615085-21682142 GCF_000184155.1 Fragaria vesca subsp. vesca | reverse complement strand
TTTTTCTCCTACGATCAAGGTTCAGTTTTTCTCCCACAGGGTTTTTGTGACTTGACGAGGTTTTTGACGAGGCAACAGATCAGCACCATCGGCATATCAGCGCGCGGCACAAGGGGGAGTGTTCTAGGATATTCTCTATGTGTGCCTTGGCCTTATGCCAATAGGATATGTAGTTAGACTAGATCTATGTATTCATATCCTTACCATATTGGTATTGTATAATTCCCTATATAAAGGGCTCCTATCAATGAATAAGATGACTCTCTTGCTATCTCTTTGTCTCTACACTTTATTCTTCATCAATTTCTTAATTTTATCATAAATTTTCATTAACACTAATGAAATATTATAACAAAATAAAGGTTTACATCAAAAGTTGAATTACATGGCCAAAATACTCCTTGACAATAAACTAATATATTCAAAATACTAGACCGCTAATGTATTTAACAAAGAGCATAAAAAGAATATAGACATTAGTTACCTTCAACTTCATAAAAATATCATACTTTAGACGCAATTTAGACGTTTAGGTTATCTAAATAATTATTATATTATTTAATATTTATCAATGATATTATATTTATAAAAATATTATTTAATTATTTTAAAACGGATCCAGGTCTTTAACGGATCGGATTAACCTCGATCCGTATCCGATCCGTTTAATAAACGGGTTAACGGATCCGGGTCTTTAACGGATAAACGGGTCTAATTTTCGATCCAAACCCGTTTAAAAATCACGGATCCGGAGCGGGTCCGGATCAAAATCCGGTCCATTTACAGGTCTATCGACAGGTACAACGAAAAATTGGAAACATAGACATGAGATAGATACCTTGATCAGTGAGAGCTGGGTACAAACCACATTTAACATGGGTTTCTTTGCTGATCTATGCTGGGAACTGAGTTCAGTGAGTTGTGTAAATGTGAACCTCGTATATGCAATGTAATGAAGATCATTAATTTATATCATGACCAATGCTATCCACTAAACAGAGACTCAATGGTTTGGCTAATTTGAAAAACAACTGCAAAAGTTTACCAGAGAAACAACTACAATCACCAAAAACAGAAATGTCTGCATACGATTCTAGAAGCTTACGTTTATCATAAAATATAATGCAGGCCGTGGTGCTTTACTCATCAACCTCAGCTTTGATTTGTTCTAGTAGCTCCTTCTTGTACTCATTGAAACTTCCATCAAATTTCATCACAGTACCATCTTCAACAATCCAAATCTGACTCCTCTCTTCATCCTCGCACACCCTTGATATAAGTCTAGAGTCATGACTGACCAGTACAACCCCACCAGTGAATTCGTCGACTGCATCAGCCAATGCATCAATGCTCTGCATGTCTAAATGGTTCGTCGGTTCATCCAAAAGCAGAATGTGTGGTTTTGACATGGATATCGATGTGAAGACAACTCGAGCTTTCTGTCCCCCGGATAGTTTTGCAATAGGAGTCAGATGGTTGTGGCCAGGGAGTCCAAACTTTCCAAGCTTCGCACGCACAGCCTCCTGCTTGCTACATCCCACTTGGTCAGGATGAAGCCGAAGAAGGTATGATACTGGGGTTTCTTCCATTGTCAGGAGGTCCACAAAGTGCTGTGAATACCTGCCAATCCTCAACTTCTGACTTCTCCTTACTTCACCCTCACTAGGAACCAAATCACCAGCAAGAAGGTTGAGCAGTGTAGACTTTCCGGCTCCGTTAGGCCCAACAATGGCAACACGAGTACCCATATCAATACCGGCATCAACATCAGACAGCCTGAAATCTTCCCGGTTGGGATAACTGAAGCTGACATCAATAAGTTGCAAGAGTGGAGGTGTAAGCTCACTAGGTTCAGGAAAGTGAAATTCCACACTGTAATCACTCCACTTCTTAGGAGCCTCATCCCGGGTGTCATCATCCTCCTCGTCAACTACATTTCCCCTGCCCTTTCTCTTTGATTTTTCTTTAGTTACTAAGAACTTTGCTCGGTCCTTCACTTTCTCTCGTTGAACACGACTTCCACTCCTTATAGCTTTCCTCTTCTCCTTCTCATAATCTTCAAACTTCTTGTTTTTATCTGTGCGGCGTTTATCATACCCTTTTTCAAAATCATCAAAGTTTCCATTGGAGTGGTGGAGCTTGAGATCATGCAGGTGAATAATATCTGTGCAAACTGTGTTAAGGAAATCACGATCATGTGAGACAACCACCAAAGTTTTCTTCCAGCGGCACAAGTACTCCTCCAACCAAAGAACAGCCCTCAAATCGAGATGGTTTGTTGGTTCATCAAGCAACAACAGAGTTGGTTGAACAAAAAGTGCTCTAGCTAAAGAGATTCTCATTTTCCAACCACCACTGAATGACTTAGTGGGACGGCCTTGCATATCCTTCGTAAATCCTAAACCGGCAAGAATCTTTGAAGCCTGCGCTTCAGCAGCATCCGATCCCATCAGCTGCAGTTGATCGTACATCTCAGCAAGCTTCTCTCCTGCATCATCATCATGACTGTCCTCTTCCTCTGAATTCTGCAATGCTGCAACATCTTCTCGAAGCTTGACGAGTTCTTCATTAGCCGAAACAACTGCTTCAATAGCACTTCTATCATCACCAACTACCTCTTGTTCAACTAAAAGCACATCAATGTTTTTTGGTACTGGAATCTTCCTCCATGCAAGTAGCTTCAGGAGGGTAGACTTCCCCATCCCATTTGGACCAACCAGTCCATATCTTTTCCCATGAGATATCTTCACTTCTGTATTCTTTAGTAGTTCCTTTCCTCTAACCGCTACAGAAAATCCTTCTATCGATATATCCTTGATGTTAGCATCTGCATCTTCACAATCCCTGCTTCCAATAACAACGGTGAAAGCATCATGATCATCTCTTAGGGCTTCCCTCTTTGAGAGCTCAGCAACATGGGCAGCAAGAAGGTCCTTCTTTTCACGCTTTTTCAACTCTTTCCCTGTCATGGATATATCAAGCATCTTAGCCTCTGACCTCCTTTGCTGATTAGGTTGGTGTTCCTCTTCCACCTCATCGTCATCAGAGGGAGGGAGATCAATATCATTAATGTACGAAGCGACTTTCGCCTTTGCACTGGAGGAACTGGAGGAAGATGCCTCCATGTCGAACAAGCTGGAGGATACTGTTGGTGCTTGCACTTTCTCTCTATCTTTAGAAGCATCCTTTCCAGCTGACTTACCCTTCTTGGATGCACCAGCTTCATCGGTCTTCTTTTTTCCCATTGCAACACTCTAATCAACAAAACAACACTAAATGAATGAAGAGCCAATTTGTATCCAAGTCTATGATTTAAATGGACAAGTCTAGGTTGTAGAATGCCTAATACAATCTATTGGGGTGCCTTGTAATAGTCTAGGTTGTAAATCCTATTTAGTCTAGAACTGAGAATATATACCAGTAGGAACTAAAAATCCTATTTGAAACAAGAAACTTATTCTAGAAATCCTAATTGAAACAAGAAACTTATTCTAAGCCTATGATCGTATTCGGGTATATTTCCAGGTTTCTCTATCCCAGTTTTGTTCAAATCAAATCAATGCAAATCTGAAATTAAAGGGTGCGGGTACCTGCTTACACCGCAATTCAGTGGTCGACGGCCGGTAGAGCAATTTTCCCTGAATTCTCTAACCCTAAAATCTTTCTGCGTGCTTGCTCATCATATAACTTTATATTATGTATTGGGCTTTGAGTCCTAACCCGTTTTTTCTGAGCCCATATGTCCTAGACATGGTTAAAGTCCAATCAGTAGCTTAGGTTTGATATGGACTTTCAAGTTTGCAAATGCTTCAACCCTATAGAAACTACATCAAATTGAAGCAAAAGCAACCTTACACAACTCACATGGCAAATGTAATGGTTGAATTTGAGTTTTAAGCCAGAGAATTTCCTCCAGGAGTTGCCATTGGCTTCATTCTTGGCTTGTTGTTGGATTTATCGCAACCAGGTAAGGGTTCACTAAGGTTAAAGAGGAGAAATTTCTCAGAGGGTAAGCCCCAGCAGCGAAAATTGGTCTCAAAGAGTGGTGATGAAGAGTTTAAAATGGTGTGTTTCTACTTTCTAGGTTCCTTGATAAGTTCTTAGTGTTTGAATGTGTTATTTGGTGTTACTATTGGTTCTTGTCATGATTTGGTGTTTGTTAGCATGATTTTAGTATGTTCTTTTTTTTTTCTAGCATTGTGAAGTATTAGTCATTCTGGTCTGATGGTGTGTAATGTTCTAGCACAAGTCTAAAAATAGGAATTACCTTATTTCAGCTTAGTTGTTAATTGTGTCTTGTCTTGGTTGTGAAATAGTCTCTCATTTCATGCATTGCACTCATCATGACAGGTTCTTGTAGTTAGACTAGACTTGAAGATGACAACTGGAAAAATCGCATCTTAGTGTGCTCGTAAGTACCTTAAAGGCTTTGAAAATTAGTTCTTCTGATATTGATTTCTTTTATAACTCCCCCCCTTTCCCAGCCTCAAAATTATATTCTTGATTTTTTTTTGCTGGATCATTTGGGTGAAATATTTCTTTCACAAACTTGCAGTTGCCACCACTGGCATGTATGCAGAACTGATGCAATGGTGATTATCAGTACGTGCTCCCACTGGCCTAATACTCTGAATTTTCCAGAAACGATGCAAAACTTTGGCTTTTCCGAAAATGAGCCAACAGAACAATGAAGAGGCACCCAGAAGAGTTAGGTGTTGACAAATTTTCATAGACTGGCAAGTGCAACACTAGCGATCTAATAAGCAGTATAATTGTGTTTTCTTTAGCTCATCATATTTATCCTAATGAATCCTGAAATGCTTAGTTTTCTGTGAGAAAGAGTCTAGGTGGGTCAGTGTGTGACCTTTAGTTAAGTAACTGGCTTAAAGCCATAGCAAATTTAGAAAGAGGATCAAGTTTGAAACCCCTCGATGAGAAGAACTGGAAATTTACAAAAGCAGTAACGAAACGAAACATGTGTACACTAATTTGCAAACTGAGAATTTATTTAGGAACTAAACAAACAACCAGAGGTCATCCGATGAAACAAATTGCTGCAACTAATGCCAATGAACTAAGAAGAGAATAAACTGACACTTGTAAAAGCACAAAATGGATTCACCCAGTTTCTAACATTCACTGAAAGGTCACCCAGTTTCTAACACCTCAGACCATGCGTGGTGCTAAGCTTTAACCTTCACCTTCAATCAAGTGCAAGAATCACTTGCCTTTTTTGTAACATATCTTCTGTGCACCGTTCATCCATCACAGCAGACTTTAATGAAGAATAGCCTAGCCCCATGAAACAGAAGAAGCCAAAGCGAACCTTTCAAAAGTGACTGAAATGCAGGAATCTGCTGACAGTACTCTTTTGCATTTCCTGCAACAACTTCTCTCTCCAACTTTCTTGCACCACAATCGACTCCAATGAAGGGCATCCAAGCGCTAGGCTTTCCAAAATAGATCCTTTAAAATCATCAGAAAGACAAGAAATAAGATTAAGAGATCGCAAGCATTTGTGACCCAAAAATGCATGAATACTTGTTGCAGTGACCTCACATTCTTGGAGAATAAGAACCTCCAAGTTTATGCAATTCTTAGCAAGAGCTACAAAAGTTTGTTCTGTCAGGTCGATTAGACAGGCCAAGTTCAACACTTTGAGGGTTTGAATTGTGGAGATCGCCTGTCCTCCAACATCAGTTAGCTGGGCACAGAACGCCAAATCCAGCTCCTCCAAGACACGCATCATGCACAAAAGCGAGACCCCGACATCAGTGATATGACAGCAGCTCTCGAGCTTCAATTGCTTGATGGTTTTTGAACAAGAACCATTTGTCAAAAATCTCAATCCGTCGTCAGTAACGGAACTACCTCTCAGACTTAAAAAGCGAAGGGCACAACTAGAGGACCCAATTGCTTCAAAGGCTTGGTCAGTAACAAACCAACAACCATCCATATCCAAATGAGTCAAGTTATGTGCAGCTGAAGTTATCAGAGCCGTAATTCCAAGTAGTGCATCCCCGTTCCTTCCGAGCACAATCGTGGACAATTTGGGACATGATTGGGCCACCAATGCCAAGTCGGCATTGCTCATTTGGTTGTGCGTTTCGAATGTGGTTAAGTTTGGGTACCTAGCAAGTAATCGAGGAAGATGATCGGGGTCGTCAACTAGGAGTGATGATCGGCTCAGACCCTCCATGATCCACCACCCCTTGCAGACCTCAGACGCCGATTTTCTATCATCTGGGTCGGCGACCAGGCTCAGGATTAGGCCGAGTTCGTCGTCTCCTAACTTATTCATGTTTCTCTATTCTGTGTTTGCAAAAGCTCAAAAATCAAAGCAGGGAAAGAATGGCGTTACCTGATACTACAGCCCTCAAACTATGAATTGCCTAAACCCTAACAGCTACCCTAGATTTATACCCGATAATTTACGATAGAAAATTGGGCTTCTAACCTCCTGACCCGTTTTCTATTGGGCCTCTGTGATTTCGGAACGATTGAAGGCAGCAACAGTAGTGAATGGTTCGGAAGATACAGATTGATTTGAGGTAATAGTTACTTGAAATTGCTTGATAATTGAGCACACTCTCAGCTTACTCACATTATTAGTGCGATTCTCCAAATTCAACAGGGAAAAGTGGTCATATCTCTAGAGTTTGCAAGCAACATTTCACTGGTTTGGACACAGTTCCATCTCTAAATTTACATACAGTACATTGTGCTTTCCGTTATCTGAACAAATCTGTTCCTAGCAAGTATCATAAAGAAGAAAAAAAATTATACAAGCAGTCCTACTCGATAGTTTCTACAACAAAAGGGGAGTCCTAAAATTAAGCAAAAGCTATATCAGCCAAGACACGCGTGCTAAAGGTAGTCAACTATTACTCCTCCAAGATGGCTCGTCCAAGATTTGAAGCAAGAGCCAACCTCACACAGCTCAGGGCCTCTGATGGCAAGTCTGCTTCGATAAAGTCCGGACGGAGCTTAGCCATGGACAACTCTTGCAGTTTATTGAGCAAGAGCTCTGTCTGAGAGACATTTAGCAGAGGACGCTCCTGCCAGTTTAGCAGCTTCAACTGCACAAAGGTAATCAAAATCAAATGATTCAAGTAGGTGCACAAATTCATGCATATATATGGCAAGAATCTCGTTTGATTCTTCTATAGGAGTTTAATCAAAACCTTTTAGTGAACTTACCGAGTCATGAAGAAGAGGCAGCCAGAAGCGTTGAGGTGTAGATGGGTTTTTCATAAGCTGCAGAATCATATTGAATAATGTCACTATACTAAGTCGCGAACAGAGAGCCATAACATTTTTTTTCATTAACAAAATTGCTAAACCATCCGATTAGAATTCCATCCTCTCAAGTACATTGAATCACTCGTAAGCAGTGATTTCTGAGAATGCAGAGTTCTAAAGAACCTCTACTTTAGATCTTATGTCAAGCAACTCTAAGGAAACTGTGAGTGCAAGAGAAACAATAATCACATAAAAGTTATACACTAACCGATATCAGAGATTCTACAGCTTGATGAGCAGCATCAGTAGTTTTTCCGTCACGAACCTGCTTGAGAGACTTCTTGAAATCCCTATACCTAGAACACATCAGAAGTTTAAGCGAGTGGCTGATGGGGAAAATGAGTGCTCATAGAAATTAAAGGTAATGTTCATACTTGTGCAGGAAGTCTAGACCCCCGGTAGTCTTGGATTCAGACCCCAACAATTCAATTAAGCCTTCCCATTGCTGTGTATCAAAAGAGAATTGAGTCTTCTAATACTAAGGGTTTTCATTTCTGCAGGCAAATAACATTTACCTTAAAACTCTCATCAGAGATTGACTTTCCAACAGAATCAAATAAATGCTGAGCAATCCTGGTAAGGCGAACTTCATCTCGGGCTTGCTGAAGCCAGAAAACTCCACAACCTTTTCTACCATGCTTCCAATGGTACACCCCAGCAATCTAAAAACTAAAAAACTGTTATCTGGTGCAGTGGAAACTTTTGACTGGTGCATTGAAAATTCAACTTATATCAAGAACAAGAGAAGTGAATATTACAAGTCTGACCAGACATTCCATTTAATTTACCCCCCCAAAAAACCATCGAAGTCAATAAACTAGGCTTCCGATACTTGGTGAGTTTGAAAGACAGTCATGATGAAAGATGAAGAGTGTTCTACAGACCGGAGGCTAACAATGTCAGGCAGTTCTTAGAATACGTGGATATTTAAATTACAGGACTTATGTATTGTTTATATCCAAAATAAACTATCCTTTATCCTAAACATAATGTCTTTCATCTCTCAAGAACCTTAGTAATGGCTACTGAAAGAATTCTTAAATATAGATTCATGAATATAGAGTGAACCAAGTACCAACCTAACCGTGCAATTGCTGAGTTGTACAAGTGAAAAGTCCAAAACCTCATACATAACTTGCATAAACAGAAAACATATGAAAATGAGCAAGTACCTTCATAATGTCTGAGCTAACAGTATCAAGTTCGTAAAGACGACAAATCTCTATATTCTGCATGGAAAGTGCATAAAATTAATGTCTTGTCTATCAGTAAAATTATACAAAGTAGCTTCGAGTACTATGTTTCAGGTAGAGTAATGGGTAAGTAACAATAAACTTCGGCACTTTAATCAGCAAATTATTACCTTAAGCAGTGTTTCATTGTGTTCAGTAGGCAGCTTAGACAGCAAAATCTCTAACAAACCCATTCCCTGCTTCATACACGAGGACAAATAGATTGGAGCAATCTGCAAACATGACAAACTTTATCTGTCAACTATTTAGCCTGTGCCCTATGGATTTAACTAATAACCAAATAAAACAAAGAGGTCAAGATCAAACGAAAAAGATAGCACTTGGAAAGAAATATTGATGGGTTTCTACTAACAGCAACCACAAAAAGTTGTATATGCTAGAAGTTTATATTTGATCATGAAATCTGAAGAATGGACTTCAGTTACATCATCTGGACTTACTTGCCAAGTCAATGCATGTGATGATAAAACTTGAGCGTAGACGAGCCGATGTAGTTCTGCTATACTAATTCCCCCCAAGTTATAGCGTTCTTCATGTAGAAGACTTTCTGCGTGATCACTCCCAGTGGTCAACAACTCAATGGCATGGGCAACCATCCTGTTGTAAGCAATCAACTGAGTTACATCACTATGAACTTCAACAACAAAGAAGCAGCATAATCAATTTGTTTTGCTTCATACTGACGTTTGAATTAAATTCTATAATTATAGGTGGGATGGGGGATGTTTGGGGAGTGTATATGCAGTTAAGTAGGGAATTTAGTAGCTTACCATGGCCCAAATGCTCTAGAGCATTCCGCCAAGACAACCTGTACAGTTTCCAAAAACCTGCAGGAGTTAATACAAGAAAAAGGTGGACAAATATATAAAATTGTGCACTATTACTGTCTAATCTTTACCTCGGTATTTTCCCCAAGGATTCCAAGAATAATATCTATCAACCTATGGGCACCTGACATTGGTTTCAATTGTAAGCATTTCTGGGCTAGGCTATACATGCTTTCGAGACCCTGATTTCAACAGAAAAAATTAGTTGCCTACTTCAGTATCCAGCTATAAATCTGTGGCCCAAAGACTAAAAGACTGAAAAATTTCCCGTATTACGATATCATAATTGGGCATTACCACTGTTAATGGCCTGACATATAGAAAGTGAGAGATGAACAGCTCTATCCAGTGGCAAGTTTGATTGCAGAGATTGTCAATGTTTCCAAGCATAACCTGTATCATATTCTTCAATCCCTCCCGGGTTTGATGGTGATCACACTGAAGCCAGAATCCACTGCAGTCTAGCTTCGTAATTTGTGCTCTCCACTTCTCCCATGCCTAGCCATACAATCCTTCAAGTTTCAAATTAAAGAAAACAAGCCCCAGAATATAGAAGCAGTGCTAAAGTTCTTACAGATTATAAATACCTTGATAAAATCAGGCTTTGCTTTAAAGCATTCACCCAACTTTCCATCTTCTACTCCTGGACGCATACGTGGCTTCTGTGAAATAAGAACAGCAACTGCCTCTACAAGTCCATTTTCTGTCTATTCAGTTACACACAGACATTAGATAAGGTACTTTTGATATTGTTACATGGCCATCAAAACACCAATGTGGCGATAGTTTAGATCGTTGTAACAGAGAAAACAATTTAAATTTTCTTCTTAAAAGAAGGAAATACCCAGAAAATCAAAGTAAAGGAGCATGGAATGAAGTACAGATACATAGGATAGAACCCAGGTCACCCAGCTTTTACCACAAAAAAATACAAAGACTACAAATAATCACCACATGGTTGCAATATGTCCTATATTAGCTTTCCATGTTTAACTAATTTCATACCAACCTCACGGTTTCCAAGCTGATCGAGTTGATAAGATCCATGCAAGCGCAACAGTTTCACCTGCAAGTAAATTAAACAGCATATGTCAAATCTCTTTTATCATTGATACCCATAACCACTTATGTAGTAAAAAGACATTAAGTAAAAGAAGTCAAAACAGAAAATGGTTTAGCTTATGAAAAGAAAAAACTACAAACCACTAAATCAATCCAGCCAACTGCCAGTGCTGATGATAACACATCCCAATAGTTAGGATCGTCCTCAATAACCTGTCAAAACAAAGAAGAACATAATAAAATTCTGCACCATCTTCAAGAACCAAAAAATGATTACTAATGTCGAAGACGTAGACCACAGAGGTCTGACTATGTGAATAAGACTTTAAGCCCAACGAATGTTACCTTCAATAAAGACAAAATTAAACACTCAAAGGATTTCTAGGCTTAACTACATCAAGCATAAATCTCATTAACTGAGGAAACCATGGAGTGACCACCAGTGAGACAGTGGCTTTCGTACAAACAGGAAAGGTAGCAGAATAGTTCTACATAATCACAAATTGGGACTGCAATATGTATCACTTAACAAGTACATTAAAACCAGCTACTCATATACGGTCTTACTTTAATAGAAAACAAGATGGAAACAAGAACAAGGCATGCCAAACCTGTAAGCTGGAAAGTTCATTTTGGAAATTCACAAGTTTTGAATGGACTGTTGGGTGAGTACTCGAGAGCAAGCTATCATAATCCTGCCACGAACACAACATAATCATCAGACCTGACCAACCGACCATTACAAAACCATTACAAAAGCAAAAATTGAAACACTGGATACAAGAAGCAAACAAACAGAACAAAGTACGAAGGATCATTACAGCCAACCAATCAACAAGCCGTTCCAATTGCCATGGCTGAGACTGCTTGTCTGCATAAAATATCTCCATCAGCTCCCAAGCTGCTTTTATAGAGGTAGGCTCCTCGACTCTCTACAAATAATTTCACATATCAAATTCAGATACAACAACTACAAATGTAATCTGTATCGAAACACCGAAATTTCACCTTTAAAACCATCTTCGGATCGTCAATCACCGGATCAGGACCTGAATCGAGGCTACCGAGGAGTGAATTTATGTCCTTGCTGTACTCCATCACATACTCCCACCTAAAATTTTCTCAGCAGTCACATTTTCATAGTCACATTATACACATAGATAAATCGAAAACGACTAAATTGAGCTCAAGAATTGGTTATACCAATCGATGCTATACGGCGATGGACTGAGAGACATGTTCGATAAGTTGGAGATGGTGCTCCGGCGGCTCTGGAGATGAGCGAACGGCGTGACGGAGCCGTATGCGATCTTCCGCCACTTGGCGTCGCTATTCTCTCCGTCTCCATTACTGAGCTTGACCTCCACTACTCTCCCGCTGGCCTCGCTGTCTTCATCGGACGGCGGACGGAGAACCGACACGCGCAGAGTATTGCCGCGGGACCACGAGATGGAGAGGCGAGCGATCGGAGGCTTGAGGCCATGGTGAATAGAGTGTACGACGGGCTGCGGGAGCTCCGGCGAGTAGGAGACCAGGGATAGGTCGCCGGAGTTTGATGCGACGCCGGGCATTGAGTGAGTGAGTGAGTGAGTGAGGAGGGGGTTAGGGTTTTGGTTAATTTGGGATTTGGGGTGGAGTGAGAAAAGAGAGGGAAAGTGAAACGCTGCGTTGTGATTAAGTTGGGCCTCTGGGGATATGGGGTGGTGAACAATTTGGGCTTGGCTCAAAGACCAAAGAGCAATGGAAGCCCGCCACGTCACCTCTAATTAGATGGTAGGAAGGTAATTTCCTACGTAACCCTAACTGTGTGTGTTATAAAAGAGAAAAAGGTCGCTCGAAATCAATCTCTCTCTCTCAAAACTAACATGAATGGATCATGGATGGTTGCTTTTGCCTAGACTTGTTTTTTTTTCTTTGGTGATGATGTCCAAGTGGTGGGGGAGCTGAACTCAAACATCACTGCAGCTGTATGCTCTTAGCTAAATAATTGATTAATCAACAGCCGCAGACTGCTGTAGTGATGTTTAGAGTTCAGCTCCCGGTCCTAAATGGAGAAAGAGTGATAAACATTGGCTACAACAAGGTCCTTCACTTCCTTTGCCGACTTGTAATTTTTTTTCATTTTTGAACTAGTTTTTGCTGTTTTTCTACCCTGGTGGTTTTGTTTGATTGATGACTAAACATCTAAAGCCAGCCATGCTTAAACCAACATGACCTATAAGAGATCGTTAGGTGTTTTACATGTGGGGATGCCAAAAGGTTGAAATTCTGAAATTAACTAGTTATTTATTCATTCCGCATGAAATTCAGGCTACCAATTTGCATTATACATAGAAAATTTATATCTTCTATACTACAAATTAGTCGAACAAGTTATTCTCATTGGGATTTTAATCAGAACAGTTTTAACATGGGGGAATGTTGAAATACATTAGCACTGAGTTTTTTTTTCGTTCGATCAAGGTTTATTTTTCTTATTACTTAATAAGGTCTCTAACGAGATAATACCATACACACTATTTAGATGCGCGACACATAAGAAATGTTATAGAAAATTACATCTTTGTGTGCCCTGGGTCCAAATACTAACAGGACTAAATCCATGTTTTATCAGGTTTACTATTTGAAGTAGGATTAGACTTCCCTTCTACCTACCTACAAAGTAATTTGTAATCCTCAGTTACAGAATTGAAGCAAGCATGAGCACCGTTTACCCGTATGAGAGACTTGAACATGCCAGCACAGTTTATCAGAGCCGGGAAAGCACCTACCGAAGCAGATCCTGCGTGGACGTAATTCCGATCAAAGTCCAGCGATGGAAGGCATATGGCAACTATAATCCAGAAACCCATCAGTATGATAAGGAAGGACCAATTGTGCAATCCACAAACACTCTCAAGTTGCGGTTCTCGAGGGAGAAGGCGAGCGGCGATGCAAAGACGACCATGGAGAGATTGGCAAGGTACAAGAGGATCATTGCTGGGTCTCCCAGGGAAGCCAACAAGTTACGGGACAAATTGCGTAGGTACGTTTACAACAAAGTCGGTGTTGCCGAAAATCAGCATCCGTCTATTATTGATCAAATACTCAATGTGCTTCGAAGAGCCGTCCCTGATAAGATTATCGAGGTTCGAGCAATGAATATAATATATAGATATACGGAGGAACGGCACCTGGAGTTGCTGTCGGAAGATGCGTAGTATTTAAACTACAAGTCCAAGCTGATTCCGTCAACTGAATCATTCGTCGAGGCTTTAGAGGAAGCAGCGACTCCACCTGATGATGATGAATTAGAGTGTGCTATTTGTATGGAAATGTTTGCACTGAGAAAAGATAGCAGCATTACTCAGTTGCCCTGCTCACACTATTATCATCTAGATTGCATTGTCCCCTGGCTCCAAATCAATAATGTCTGTCCTACTTGTCGACACCCTAATGCTCCATTTAGGCAAGGAAGCTAGCTAGCTGCAGCCCTGCCACTATCTTATGTATTCTCCTGCTACCTTAGTTTTTATTTCCATGTTTTTGCTGCCTTTTGATCTAGAAATTTTCCGACGGGAATGAATGTTTATGGAAAATTATATTTGGCTTCATGTTCGTATGTAACTTCTCTTTGAAATTCCCTGGTTTTGATTAGACTCGCTTTACTAACAAAAGTTTCTTTCCTTGCCTCAACCTTGTTTGATTTGTGCTTTTCACTTGACATCTGAGCTTTTGGTAGCTAGCCCCGTTGATTATGATCGATGCATTGAGAACAAAATGGACTACACAATCAGTATGGCGAAAATTGATTTTTCCTTTTGTTTTCTGTTTTCTAGTATGAACTAATGTTTTGAAAGTGGTATGAAAGAACAGTTGAGTAAGCACTGACAGGAAGTTTGAAAAAACAAGTAAGAAATACATATAGATATTAGAAGTGGTTGTGTGAAGAGTGAAACAAGAATGGTAAAAGCTGAGGAAATTGTATGACTTGATTGTTAATTCTATGTTTTTTCTGCTTTGAGCATCCAGAAAAATTAAATGTTCGGACAAGTTTCAGACTGCTGCACAGTTGCTACAATCTACATTACACTTTTTCTTTCGGTCTAAATCTACATTACATTTACATGTATGCTGTTTAATCTTCTCATACACAGTTAAGGACAACCAAAAAGAGGTGATTTCGATTCCCATTGTGTAGGTGCGGGCGAAAAGAATCAGGATGTCAAGTGACAAGAACCCAATTTCCTTGCTGGCTCCCTCCTCAGTGTTCTCCTTCTTCACCATTGTTAAGGTAACACACTGAACTTCTAACATATAAAGTTCATTTTGGGTTGGTATATGGATTTGTTACATGGTTGGGAATTTAGGGTTTGTATACTGGTCTATCATAACACCAGTGACAATGAAGGTGATATTCCACCCTGCGTTCACAGCAATGCGACCAAAACAGTACCATTCTGGAAGTTCTACTTCTGTTTCTAAGAGCTTGTGAATTCTTGTTGTGTAATTGGATCACTTAAACTATTATATTTGTGATGCTTTTTTTATTTTTTTAAAATGTGTTTTGAAAATGTGAAATCTGAAAAGGCTTAAACTAGTTTGTATCTGTGGTGCTTAAATGTTTTATGTGTTGTGAAATGGGGAGTAATTACTGTCAAAATGTTGAAATAGTGAAATACGTTCTGTTTTTTTTTTTCCTTGTGTAATTGTTTTCTGCCACTTCTCTGGGCAACACATTCTTCATGGAAACTGTGTTTATTGTTTATTGTTGTATTAGATGTTTAACTTTTTGTCTTATTTATATCTGCCAGACTCCTTGATACAAGCCCTGATGTTACAGCGGCCCGGTCTTTATGTGAGCAATGAGCAATCTATAGATGGGCAGCTTGCAGCCTCCAAGGGTTTGTTCCAGGACTGATGCAGCGGGTATTCCGATCAAGGCCACACTGTCGAATTCAAGGACTGCTGTAGTTAAATTTACAAGTTCATCTCCCGTCACAGGGTTGCTCAATGGGGAAAGATCAGTTGTGATGGGGACGAGGTCCTTTGCGCAAAGCCCTTTCACTTCCTTCGGCCGGAAACCGCCTTCACCAGCTGCTCTTTCTCCTCTGCTTTAAAATTTTTTCGACCCTCTCTGATGGCTAGTTATAGTTTCCTCCACTTTTGGCAATGAGAATTGCATTGCTCTCACTAGACTGTGCAACTCAACTGATTAGCCATCTGGTTAACATTCATTCCAATGTTAATAAAATGTTAATAATCCATAATCCCTGGTTAGCATCATCAATAGGCGTAACAGAGTCGCATCCGATTTGGATTGGCGTTGAACACAGGCATTCATATATTGTGACTAAACCTGGAAATGGGAGCATTCATTTATTCATCCCAAACAAAATTCCCACACTAACACGCTATTCTATCATTCCATAACAAATTTACACTACCAGTTTCCTTATGTCTGGTCTCAATAAAAATCAGGTAAACTGTGTCCCCCTGTTAACAACAGACCTTAAACTTGAACAATACTGTGGGATCTTAATCAGACTATTTTTCGATTTGTAGGATTTGTAGAACCCTGCAGAAGAACAAAGACATCTATGGTGTATATGTACAATACCACTGTATTGTTAGTATACATACATGCATTACATATGCTTAGTTTATAGTGGAAGAACTGAGACACTCTTTCACAATCTCCTGAATCCTTCTCTTCATCAGCTTATCTTTAACACCTTCAAGCATATTTTGATAGGATTTTTCCAACCTTAAGAGCTTCACCCGATCTGCTGACTCTAACATTTTGTCCCATTCCTTTCCAATCTCGTAAGTACCCGAGTTCTGCAAGGAGATCGGGATATCCTGCTCTTCCAAGGGTTTCCCAAATATCGAACCATGAAGTATGCCGGCATATCGTTCCATCACTGAGAGTTTTGACTGCAGAAGCTTCATTTCTTCCATTGCTGAAGACAAGCCTTTCTCTGTTTCTGTGACTCTTTTAGAATTCTCTTCGGCAGTTCTGTCTCCCTCCCCAACAGTGTTTAGCTCTTCTTGCTTGAAATCCTCTGTAAGTGGAGGCCACAACACAACAGTGGGAGAAAAACAGTCAATTGTCTTGCCATTTCCGAGAACCCCACTTCTTCCTCTTCCCCAAGACCAAAGCTTATATCCATCATTTGCTACAAGAACGGTATGGGCAGCACCACATGCAACTTGAACCGGTTCCTGAAATTTAGACTCGTTTGCTCCATTACACAAAATCTGCAAGGGAGAAATGGCATCCCCTGCATCTGTCCCAGTAAAACTAGCATCTGGGCATAGACCGAGGCCCTTCTTCATCCCCCATGACCACACATCTCCTGCAGATGAAACAACACAGGTGTGGAATAAGCCACAGTCAACAGAGGTCAGATACACATATTGTGGCAATTCTTTCACAGTTTGAGGAGATGATGCACTTTGGGTGGTTCCATGCCCAAGTTGACCATTTTCTCCCAGGCCAAATGTCCAACACATGCTTTCTAATGTCTCACTTGGTCTTTTCTTGTGGGTAAGCAAAGCCGTGTGAAAAGCCCCACATGCTACTTCATAAACCGCAAAAATGGAGTCCTTGTTAAATTCATCTACTATTTCAGGATGATTCCGGTTCTCTTTATCCCCGAGGCCTAACTGACCATGATTGTTACTACCCCAAGAGAAGCATACAAGATCTTCACCTTTATATGTTTCTCCAGCAGTCACTAGGGCTACTACATGCTCATTTCCACATGCCACCTTCACAACTCTGTGGCCATGGAAATCCCACACCGGGGTTGGAGTGAAACTGCTCACAAGAGAGAACCCACCTTCACTGCTGCTGCTTTCTAGTGGGCAATTACCCCACATCCAAAGGGTACCGAGATTATCTATTGCTAGAGACATCATTCCTCCAGCCTTGACAGAACAAACCTGATGTAGACATATGTGGCAACCAAAAGACAGCATATATTAGGCTCTTATCTTACTTAATTCAAGTCGGCGACAATAATAGAATTCTCTCATACCTGTAGTGGCACTTCACTCCTCGTTCCAGATCCAAACTCAAGGAATCGCTCTAGCAAGCAGGGTACTAGAGAATTTTCTCCATTTACACCAAGTTGGCCATCCGTTCAACAGTCAAGGAATTAAACAATGTAAACAAGGGAAAAAAAAAACCTATGATGCAACTTCCAGAACTAAATCCTGTTATGAAGGATACATATGTTGTAACCCCAACACCAAACAGACCCATCATCTGCAACAACAAAGGGGAAGTTAAAACATATGAGATCATGTACAGCCTTCAATTATTTCATTGTGCTGTCAGTTCATAACTAGATAGGCTAACACCCTTCACAGACATATATTGTAGAGTTCTGATATCTATAGGATTTGATGGTTAGTTACATAAAATCCTTAACAGTATCGTATAAACCAGTAATAGCATTCACACTAAGCACAATGTACGGCAAATCATAAGATTTGCAAGTAATGATGTAAATGATCTTTTTCCACAGGTCATGCAAAGAAGTAAAGTCGGCTTGAACTTGATAATTTATATCTCTACTCATAGGCTCAATAGTTGAATTCCATGCCTTTTAAGCCCAGGAAAAACTTCTGATAGCCAAACTAGCTTGATTTGTGGATCAAACTACGCGAAACCTATGAACTTTAAGTATATCCAGCGATCTTTCTTGTTGTTTTTGGATGGTGATCAGAAGAATCACCAACAAACTAAGCCTTATCTTATGCAACATCAATATATCATCATCTACTAGTATCAATGTATGCCCACAAACATGTTCAAAAAATTTCAAGATTTAAAGACTCCATAAAACAAGATCACCAAAACAAGTGATAAAGCCAATTCCAGCTAAAAGATTAATACTTGTTACTGCTCAAAGTACAAAACTGACCAGCCAAAGCAAGACTGTGGTAAGCACCAGCAGCCACTCCCACAAATTTGTGCTTCTTTTCCGGTTTCAATTTGACCCGAACCGGAAATAGCTGGTCGGACTCCGACCCGGTTCCGAGACGCCCGAACATGCCTCTCCCCCATGAATACACATACCCATCACCTGAAAACCACAATCATCAAAAACTCAAAATTCATGAAATTTTATAATGCTAGCTTCTATGATATAGTCTCTCCTACCTGTGAGAGCCAGAGTGTGAGCTTCTCCGGCAGCCACCACCACCACTTTCCCAGCCAAGTTGCCGCCATTGGTCGGGGAGCCGCTGACGTCATCGATGTCCTCCATTGAGAAAATGTAGAGCTCTCTCTACTAGTACTCAGGTGTTTGATAAAATGAGAATGAGAAATGAAAGAGGTGGGTGTGTGTGTATATAACTATTTGGGATATTTTGGCCAACCTTGACTTGATGATGAATCTATGACTAATCCCACTGCATGGTTGTAGCTAATTACGTCTTTTAATTTAATTTGGTTTGATTAAGGTTGTGTGTCTACTCCATTGTTGTTAATTACGTCTTTAATTTGTTTGATTAAGGATGTGTATCTACTTGATAATGCTAAAGAATGTGTCATTTTCAGCTATACACCAAACTGTGAATACGTGCTTGCTGGTTGTTAAGCCCTCATTTGCAGATGTTAACTTGGACTTGATCAGAATATCTTATCTACTTCTGTTCTTGGTCAAATACAAATCATTCACAACTCTGCTCCTCGTTCGATAAGAAATACGAAAACAAATGCATTCATCAACTAAAGTGCTGATTTACATCAGTTACAGACTTACAGTACTTACCCATGCCATCATCCCAAGCCTGCAAGCTTCATGTAATGTTGTACCAAGAAGGCAAAGAGGATTCGTCAGATTAGAACCCTTGTCCTAACCTGCGCATTTCCATCACTTCATTATTGCTAATATACATCATTTACACATCTGTGTTACAGCTCGATCACTACGTCCCTAGTAGTCATCCTCCTCATTCTAGTTTTAAGCGGCCAAGTTCAGGTACATATTGTGCTGCGCCCTATCATGACTGATTGTGCTGCTCCACTTAGCCCTGCGTATTGCACAATGAGCCGACTTGTTCCTTGCGCTCCTCTCCCACTTCAAGAAACACTCCTCATGCATTGCGTTCCTACATGTGAATTGAGTTAATCTAAAAAATACTAACAAACATGTGAATTGAATCAATTGACAATACAGTCTTAGCATTATAAGTTGATCAGTTAGCTTGTTGTATAGGCATGACCGGAGTTGCTTCATATTGTCAGTAAACCTGGAAATGGAGCATTCGTTCATTCATTCAACAGTGAAATTCAGACAAAATTCAAACAGTTAGACGGCTAGACGCCCTCCAATTCTATCATTCCATACCAAATTTACATCATCTACTACGAATCTATTACAATCACCCCACTTTTAGCTATCACTACGAAGATCCTCATTCATTCTAGTCTTCGTCCTCATCATCGTCATCCTCCTCCTCGCTAGTACAAGCATAAGCAGCCAAGTTCAGGTACTTGTCCTGCTCCTGCTCGATGGAACCCCATCTCGCCCTGCACATCACACAATGCGCCTGCTTCTTCCTCGCGCTCCTCTTCCACTTCAAGAAGCATTCCTCATGAATCGGGTTCCTACACGTCCCACAAGCCACCACCTTGTCTTGCTTCCCCATCTCATCCAAACAAACAGGGCAGCAAGTACCCTCTTCAATCACCACTCTTGGCTTCGTCTTGGACGACGACCCCTGCTGCCTCTGCTTGCCCTCAAAATCATACAGCTGATGAAACCACATCCGCATGCTCTCCCCAGCCATTGATCCAGGCAGCGTGTCCCGCGCCAACATCCGCTCCACCTCCCACAGCGAGAAATAGTCGTCCCTGAGAAACCTGTCATCCTCCGAATAACCCAAAACTTGGAGATACACAAACAGCAAATGCTTGCAGGGTGTCACACGATCAGGGCAGCTGCATTTTGGCATAGTCGATATGGTGGCAGTGTACACATTTCCGGTGTCGCCCAAGATGAAGAAGGTGGCGCCGGAGCGGTGCAGGAGGCGAATGTGCTGGCTGAGAGCTCGCTGCACCCTGTCATTGAACGGCTTGTAGCGGCTGGCCCGCGGCATTGTTGAACTTGATAATGGTTTGGAACAAAACTAGGCCAACTGTTTGCAATGTGGGATTTGTAGGTGGGAAATGTGGTTTGGATTCTTTGTGTGAATTTGAGGAGCAAGTGAGGAATAGCGGGGGCGTATAGAAATTTGGTTGTGTTCCTCAGAGGCAACCCGTCGAACACGTTATGGGCATCGGTAAAACGAAATGACCGATCAAATTACCCTGAAAGCACCAAGATAACAATTACAGAGAATAATGAAATCCCAAACCAGAAATGAAGCTCAGAGAAAACTCTAGTAATATGGTAATGGAAGTTCCATGCTTTTTTTTACCCAAAAGTTTAAAAATCCAAACTTTACAGTTGAAAAAAGGTAGCAAAATACAGAAGAAGTTGAGGGAACAAGTAAGAACCGATGTGATCAGCCATCTCAGTTTTTGCTCCGCCTCTTCTGGTTTTGGATGCAGTGGTTGTTTTGTTAGGGTTTTTTCACTTTTTACCTTCTTATTTATACAACTATTTCTGGTCTCAAAGTGTTTTAATTTACAGGCCCACATGTTGGTTCTTATAGGGCACGAGCCCAAAATTTATTATGCGCCAAGTGAGTCACAGGCCCAAAAAGGATTCAATCTATTTTTGTCTTATTTATTTCTTTAAGACCTGACAGTCAGTATTGCCCACATGTAATCAGTTTATTTACCGATACGTTTCCGACCATTTCCAACAGTTTCCTGCCATATACACGCGCTTCCGGCCACACCAGTGCGTACTTGACGTCCTGTGGATTCAGAATATGATATCATAAACACCGAAAATGCGTCTAAACTGGTCTGAAACGCGTTGGAAACGTCTGCATATCTGTAAATAAATTAGATAGTTGAGATAATAGTGACTTTTTGTCCTTAAGTGCAGAATTTCCAAGATCTTAGAGTCGAAACTCATTATTACCCGTGTATATCCTACTTATTTACGGTTACATATCCGGTCGTTTTAGGCCTTATTCTAGAGTCTCCCATCGTTTTCGGTCACACCAGTGCGTACCTGGAGTTTTATAGATTCAGAATATTACCCCTGCATATCCGACTTATTTACGGTTACGTATCATGCCGTTTTAGGCCGTATCCGGGAGACTAACACCGTTTACAGCCACACCAGCGCGTACTGGTGCCTTGTAAATTGAGGATATGTTCTCGGAACGACGGAAACGTGTTCAAAATGGCCGGAAACGCGTCAAAAACGCCAGAAACTTATTAGTAAATAAATCAAATACGTGGGGGCAATAGTGACTTCAGACTTGTGTTGAGTTAATCTGGTTTTAGCTTACACTGTGACACAACCTCATCTCCTTTCTTGCAAGTTACAAACCCACCGGAAAAAAATCATTCTCTTCTTCTCTGAGAAAGCTGCTCTCTGTGTAAACCACTGAACAATCCCAATGTTTGGTTCGTTAAGGATAGCTTCCCAGAATCAAAGAAAGGTACTATCTGTAGTTTCGTGTTCGTTAAGTAGTTCTCTTTCTCTTGCTTTGGTTTTTCATGGTTTTTCGATTAGCCTGAGTTTGGTTTCTGAGAATTATGGAAAAAATGAACCATGTTGGAATTCTAATCTACCCAAAAGAGAAAGATTGCATCTTTGTCGAGTGAAGTGAAGTGGGGACATATAGTTGATTTTGTAAGATTATTTGAGTGGAAATTTGTTCTACTTGTTAGGATTTAAGTAGCGAAATTGATTGGATTTTTATCAGTTTTGGTCTAATGGGTGTCATTGACAGCAGCAGCCGAAGCAAGAAAGAGAATGGTTGAACTTGAGTTTTAAGCCAGAGAATTTCCTTCCAGGAGTTGTCATTGGCTTCATTCTTGGCTTGTTGTTGGATTTATCGCAACCTGGTAAGGGTTCATTAAGGTTAAAGAGGAAAAATTTCTCAGAGGGTAAGCCCCAGCAGCGGAGTTTGGTCTCGAGTAATGGTGATGAAGAGCTTAAAATGGTGTGTCTCTTAGTTCCTTGATAAGTTCTTAGTGAATGAGTATGTTATTTGGTCATACTGCTGGTTCATGTCATGTTTTGGTGTTTGTTAACATGTTTACTAAATCGCTGTATAGGTTATGTTAAGGATAAAAGTTGATGCTGAGTATTCGGTTTTTTATCATTGAAATATCTAATGAACATGTGTGTTTCATCTACTTTGCTCGGGACGATTTAGACTTTCATGAGAGAACCAAGCATGCTCCTTAAAAGTTTAAATCTTGTATTGTCTTTTATGCTTAAAGAGTTATAAGGAATGCGGTGAGGTTAGCCATATAACCAACAACACTCGTGATAAGTGATAACATTGTGGGAATAGTTGTGAATAACTTGCTTGCTCTAGTATTTGTTAGACTCTATCGATGAACTTACCGTTTACCAAACACTATACTTCTTTCACACAAAAATGAAACAGTAGAAACTAAAGAAGTAATGCAGCTGTTATATTTGTTTGGTTACTATTCTGTTGCTAAATTGGATTTCTTTTCTTCTCTAGCATTGTGAAGTAAAAGTCATTCTGGTCTGATGGCTTGTAATGTTCTAGTACAAGTCTCAAAATAGGAATCACCTTTTTTCTGCTTAGTTGTTAAATAGTGTCTTGTCTTGTGTTAGTGGTTCCCACCAACATCTTGGTTGTGAAATAGTCTCTCATTTCAAGCGTTGAACTCTTCATGACAGGTTCTTGTAGTTAGACGAGACTTGAAGATGACAACCGGAAAAATTGCATCTCAGTGTGCTCGTAAGTACCTTAAATCTTTGAAAATTAGTTTATTCTGATATTGATTTCTTTGATAACTCCCCCTTTCCCGGCCTCAACATTCTATTCTTGATTTCTTTTGCTGGATCATTTGGGTGAAATATTTCTGTCACAAACTTGCAGATGCCGCCACTGGCATGTATGCAGAACTGATGCAAAGGTGATTATATGTACCTTCCTTTATATTAAGCCTAATACTCTGACTGAATGCTCTCCCTCCCTATATAATGTTTTGTATATTTTGGGACGGTTATAGCCTTTGTGCTATACTTTTATACAGATATTAACATCTGTTGCAAGGGCGCACCAAATAATAAAACAAAAGAAAATTAAAACTGTGTAAAGACATTTTTATAACTGCCAGCTACTTGTGCATTAATAAAATTAATAAGAAAGTGTCATTCAATACATATCGAAGGTGTAACGTTAAGTTTTACCAACAGTCATAGGTCACTTTTGAGACAATGGGAGCAAAATGGGCAGCCCAAAATAGTGGTTACATGCAAGAGTCAACAAGAAATGTAAGCAGGTTATTTTGTTTAAATATATAGCTAACTGCAAATGTTTCTTTTCGGCTGATTTGTTGGTTTAATATTCTGCTTTGTATCCCTCTGTTATACCAGGAATAAGCTGAAAGAAGCAGCTGATGGCATTGGCCTTCCAACATTTGTTGTCGCAGATGCAGGGCGAACACAGGTAAGATGTAATCTTGGAATGTACAGAATTAGATGACTGAGTTTTTGAGAACTTGGCGGTCTTGACAGTTGGTTTATTTTTGCTCAGGTTGCCAGTGGCTCAAAGACAGTTCTTGCCGTTGGACCTGGTACGTGCCTCACACTTTGCTGGAAAATAGTTTTTGTTGCATGCCTTTGTAGACAAATGTGCCATCCTTTTGCTCAGTTGGTGAAACTAGGTGATTTAACCCAAAATTAGAAGTATTAAAAGATGTGTAGTGAAGAAATAGATTACTGCCTATCTTATGATTGTTGTGGCTCTCTACATTTCCTACTGAAATCTACCCTGATGAAAATGTATAAAGCATATTCAAAAAAAGATATACTTTCTTATCACTTGAGCATCTGTGCAGGACCAAAAGAATTGGTGGATTCAGTGACAGGGAAACAGGGCCTCCTCTGAAGTTGTAGAAAACTAGAAACTTAGGGCTATTACCTGCCACACCAGTGCCCTTAAATCTTCTCTGATTAAACCGTTAAATGCAGTAAAGTTGAAGTTTGATTTCACCATTTCGTGAAGCTGTGGCCTAATGCCTTTTTCCTAGTGTTACAAGGAAGAAGCTTTTCTAATTCCATTATATAGACGTAACCTCCTGCCAATAGGGTAGATAGGTCAGAAAGCTGGATGTATGTATCTTTTAACTTTCCATTGTTCTGATTCAGATCATCAGATGTATGTTGAACATATTGTATATTTTGTATTAATGTATTAGAAGGAGCATGATTTGTAATTTTGCAAACCGAAACTGAAGCAATCGAGTGCCCAAGTCACAATGTCAAAAACTCAAAATGGATCAAAGAAAAAAGAAACTGTGAATCACTTGGAAAATTTATTACAAAAAACAAGGTAATATTCCTGGGTACCTTTTGGTAATTTCACCAGATGCAAAACCCCTCTAGAGCCCAGCATCTCAAATTGCAGTGTTCTCTGTTTATCCCCAAAACCCTAAACTTTGGCCATTTCTCTCTAGTTTTCTACAATGGCTTCTCGCTGCAGATCTTTTTCAAGACCCGCCTTTTCTTTTCTGAAATCCACCGTCAACAAACCACCTCTTAAGTCCAGACCCATCTCTTCTCTCCCATCCACCCCATCACTCTCAAGGTAAGCAGAACAAACCCTGATTATGAAATCCTCAATCTCTTGCAAAATTGTGAATTGGGTAGTGTAATTCAGGTCGTTTCTTACAAAGGGTTTGTATGAATACAGCAAAGTTTTGACCTTTTCGAGTTTTTTGTATTTACAGGTCGGCTCCTCCGCAGTTGGGTTGTATTCAGTCTCTGCTGCCATTTCACACGGCGGTCTCTTCAGCTCGGCTGACGTCATGCCTCGGCATTGACTCGAGGAGCTCGAGGTCGTTGTCTCAGGGTACGCTCGGTGCAAACCCAGGAGTTTGATATCTTCACTCTTTTGTATTTATTATCTGTAAGCAACCCTTTTTTTTCAACTCTATAATGAGCTAGAATTTGAATCCTGAATTTGCATTCTTCTTTATCTACATGTTAAAATTTGCTCAATTGTTATAAAATGATTGAAACTGAGAATGAAAGACAACTAAGTACTGCTGATCGAAGTGTTTAAACTTGATACTGATCATCCTTGGTTGCTATCTCACTGTACATGTCACGACTGTTGATTGGTTTATTAGCTTGTCGTCTCTGTGATGATACTTTAGCTTCCGGTAACAGTTCGATTTTCAGCAATCAACACCTCGTATACTGGGATGTTGGGTGTAATGTGCGACTAGTAATGTTTGAAATTGATTAGTTTCGGGGTCACCCCTGCTTTAGTTGTCAAGTTTGTGGCTTTTTGTAGTACTCAAGTAAACATGTGGAGGAAAACTTAATGAGTGAAGATGACTTTACCTGAATTTTACCCCATTCTACACTTTTTTTTTAAGCAAATTAGGATGAAGTCTCACGAGGGAGAAGGGATAAATCCTATGTGTTACTTTTTGATTTTCTATTATTCAGGTTCAGTTTCTTATTGTTAGGAGGTTTTGTACCTGGTTGACATTGTCTAAGTTATCAGTCATCCATACATGGGAGTCTTTAGTCCTTACAAACTATAAAGCTTTCCTCTTTGAGCTAAAACTTAAAGGTTTCAGTGACTCGGACAAATTTTTGAAGTCTAACATCTCATGTTAAAATGCCTTTTTGTGATAGTATGAATGTTTAATGGTGATTATTTTAGAATGCATTGCACTATTTTCGTTGATTGCATACAAATACAATAGTGTAAATAATGTTGCATGCTTGAAAGACCTTGCATTAGTACATGGGGATCATTGAGCCTGCAGTGTCATTGTATCAATTTCTCCTTAGACTATAGATTAGTTTAGGAACTCTTATCTATAACCCTACAGATCGAGATTGATCTTTTCCAGTGGTGAACTGTAACAATATTTAATGTGGGGGGCAGACATCCTATACTTCCATGCCAGAAAAGGATGTGAACGGATAGAGCTTGTTTATGAGCAAATTATCCACAAATTACCCAGCATTCATCCTTTAGTTCTCTAACTTAATTCTTAACATGAGGTACATTGCGGATCATTTAATTATGTTTCCTGTATGAGTTTGTAAGTTTGCCAATGATATATTACACATAATATAACTTCTATTTATCAAGTCCTACTTCCAATGGATTGAAACTTAGTTATTCAGCTCCAAGTTCCAATAGTGTTTAGCAAGGCCAAGCTTCATCTTCGTATTGTAATGCTGATGATCTTGTTTGAGTTTATTTATTGATTGCTAGGAACTGAGCTTACTCGTCTAGTTGTTTACAACAATAACTCTAATATGTTTTCATTTTCCTGAATATATACAGAGCTGGGTCTCAGTGTGCCGCGATAATGAAAGGAGATTGAAGTTGGAAGATAGAGGCTTAGACCGAGTGTCACATCCCCTCTGTTGTCAGCGTGTCCTTTGCATCAACTACTGGAGTTAATTTTTACAGTTCTGTAAACGGAGGATGTAGCTGCAGGATTTGATATCCCTGATTCGTTGCTATAATTTTTGAGATTCTCCTTCAAATTTGTTTCACCTTCCAATGGATTTCCCGTGTCTCCAGTGTAGTACATTGTTGTCTCTTTACTGGAAAAGAGAATAAGTTCAAAGCACTAGGATTTTGCGTGTGTTCTAAGTTCCAGCTAAAGCTTCCGTATTCATTTTTCTTCTTTGAAGTTTCATTGAACTAAAATCGGGCAAAAGGGTAGTCTGACACGTAGCAGCGAATTTGATAATATAGAATAAGCTTGTAAACAACGTGAAGTGCAGGTTGAGGATACATATTACATGGGCGGTAGATGTGATAATGTTCAATGTCTCCCATTTATTTGTGAAAAGAGTCTTGGCCTTAGCGCCTAGTGTCTCCATGATCACAATACCCTCGCATGTTGCATGTGGGTCTCCTCATCTCTTCCCACAAAGGTCACTTCTTCCATACTCAAACCATACATGAAGGCATGAAGCAAGAGTTTAGTGGAAGGATCATTGTGTGGTTTCTGATTCAGGGTTTTATGTCTCCTTAAAGATTGCAATGTATAGTAGGATGTCTCGATTTCGACCGTAGATTCGCTGATCGGTTTAAGAAGAAGTAAAAGATCGAAAGATCCGCAAACCTTTTGAGATTATGGTTTCAAATTTGTACTGTCTACATGTCCAATCTCAACTTCCAACACCCCCTGCAATGTACATTGCTCAAACTCAACAGTAGCACCACTGTCTTTAGGAGCTAGCCCTTTCTGGTGCCCTTGAGCACTGGCCTGGAAGAAAACTTAACAAGATCTTCCCAATGTGATGATGGTATTTGATTCGTTTGAATCCGAATATTGATTTGTATATGTTACCAACTAGTTGTATGTATGGTAGTTCCACCATGTGTTGTTGGTACTTAACTAATCAATGGTGTTTCTTCATTTGGACCGTCACTGGCATGGTTACCATGTTAGGGCAATTGAGAAAAGCTCTAGCTCATAAAAAAAAAAAAACTTAAAGCTACTGTCACCAAGTCATTGTCAGAAGAGAAGTGACAGAGGAAAAGGGAGACAGACCCTTTATAATGAACATGGAAGCATATCCCCCATGCATGGAAACCCATTAGTTTGTTAGAAAGGGACTAATATATGATGTTCATCACACACCAATATAGCTAATGATCTTCTTTCTAAGTCAAGAGTATGCTTCTCTTTACTTGATTTAGTCGTTTGAGAGTGGAGTTGCTGTTTCTTCCATACATTACAATGGAATTCACGTTTCATAATCTACTCCAAAGCTCCAATACATTGGAAATTTCGTGTATTGAGAAAACTTTTATTCGAGTATCTACAATACATAATGTTTGATTAGCGAAACTTCTCCGCTGTAATAGAAAAATTACTGTAAGTAGGAATCCTGATTACATAACTGAGACAGCTCGATCTCTAGCTTGTTCTTGATCTTTATTTTCCTCTTGGCTTTGAATCTCTGTAGCATAAGTCATTTCACCTTCATCATTCATTCTGCTGTAATAAGTCATAGAACTTACGCTCCTCGTCACACTTTACATGAGTGAGAACCTGTAAGACAGTACTAATCAGTCTGGTTATTACTTACGCGCTTAATTATAAACACAAATCAATCCAAAACAAGAAATGGCGATGATTGATCCTAGTCTAAAACCCCAATATATTTAAAAGAAATTCCCAGTTAAGTAATAGAGTGCAGCTTTAGAACAATATTAAGTAAATGTAATGCAGAAACTTAACTGGTGTATGTGTCTGTGTCAGTAACCAGAGTAGCTAGTGAGTGGTGCATGAGGGCATGAAAAAGAGGCATGTGATCACCGCAAACCTTGCTTCACAAATCACACTAATGTACAGATACAAATCGGATCGAATAATTTAGTTTTGGAATTTTTGAAATATCATTATTCCCACCACTATGATCGATGATATATAATTACTGCCATTAGGGTTTGCTGGTTTCCCTGTGCATGTTCTTTAGCTTAATCTGATCACTAGCGATAAGACCAAGTAAAACTACAGCAAAATAGTACACAGAGAGCATCTAAACTACAAGCTAAAATCATATGCATGTCGACATTAATCTATATATAACATGAACTTGGCAGACCTTTGGATCAGCGTTGCCTGGGATCTGCATACACTACGTGTTTGCATTGTCTACCAAGTTCCACCATTATATAATTAATCTACATTCGCTTACAAACAAGTAAATTATAAACACAAACTATAACAATCCAAATAGTCGGACATTGTATGAAGACCGATTCGTTAGGTAATTCGCAAGACCTCGTCGCTTGTTAATTTGCACGAAAGTTAAACTCCGAACTCTAAATAGATGACCGAGATATCTAACAAAGTAACAAGATAGACATGGATTTAAAAATAAAAAATAAAAAAAAGTATGACATGGATTGTATTATGGTCTTGGCCCTAGACTTATGCAGAAGTTCATCCATAGGTAATGAATCCACGTACAATAATATAATGTGAGTGAGTGTGTTTTTGCGAAATACATGCATGTTCAATCATTTTTTCTCCTCTTGTTGGCGAAATTCTATTAACTTGAATTTCTCGAAGTCTTAAAAGAGTGGTGAGAAAAATTGTGCAAGAAGATAGTAACGAAATTCGCCAACCGGATTTTGTGCAGCAGAAAACGATGCCAAAAAAATCCGCTACCCAAATCTGCCTTTCTTTTCTAACATTCTCTGCTATGGTTAATCCCCACTGGTCACTACCAGTAGTACCAGTAGATTTCTCCACTGAAATTCATGCACATAATAATATATGACACATTATTTTCATTCAAGTAATATTTAATCTTTGCTCACATGCTCTTCAATTTCTCAACTAATAGCACCTACACTGTTCTATGCCAATAATTTTTTTTTACCAATGTTGACATGTTTTGCCTAATTATTTGATGGGGGAGGTCATACTTAAAAGAGCTTAATTTCTGATTTTGAATGTGTAAGGTGCATAATAAAGGGAAGTTTTAACAGAGATGGAATATATATCAGATTTGATGTCAAGAAAATTATGATTAGGTTGGGAGACCTGATCGAGCAATCAATCTATCAATTGGGGGAAGATGTTTTCAGAAGAACAAGATAACATGATTATCTCTCTCACCAAACACCAGCTCGATCAGTGGGTATGCACATTTCGACAACTATATCGTACAAAATATTCACCATTCCATTTCAATCACAAGGCCCCATTAACCATTCTTGCATGTGCTATCTCATTACTACCTTAATCATCTGTGATTAATTTCTACCAAATTGCTTAACTTATGATTGATTCTCATAGTTATGATATCACACTGCTAATTTAAATTGTTGATCATACACAAATATCTCATAATCTTCCATTGAATTGTATCAAACTCTCTATTAAAATCATTGTTTCAAAAACTAGTATCATTTGGTCTAGTAGCATAAGTATCCCAGTTTTTTGTACGTGGGAGGTTTAATATCGTATTGTATTATTGATAACTAATATCATGTGATCGATCGTTCATAATGATAAAAGCAAGGTGGTCGAGTTTATATATCATGTGGTATATTCAATAAACTTTCACAAAACCAAGTAAATAGAACAACTAGCTATTATCAGTTTATATATCATGCACACTCGAAAATGATCATGTTTTTGTTTGAAACCCATTTGAAGCCTCCAAACGTGGTAGGGGCAAATGAATGATGTCGTATCGATGGTTCTAATTCTGGCTCGAAATTCATTTACCTTATGCATGGGACCATAACAATACAGGACTCGTACTCATAGTCGACACAGAGAAAGAGCCATATTTCCCACATTATTAAGCCCTCTTGATCTTGTATTTTTGTGACAATTGGCCTTCAATCATCAAAAAACGACTACTAATTCACAGCAACTAGATAAATTTTCAGTTCTCATACCAATCATAAACCAAGGTATTAGCGAGTTCAGTCATATATATTATGCAGAGGTAAATTAAAGAAAGAGATAGAAAGTAACATTTTCTTTCTTGTAAATTAAGGACAACATTAGTTGTATTTGAAGGGAGCCACATGGATTAACAATTTAACATTGAAACAGTCTATGATGGAAAATCAAAATTTCAGTTAGGAAAAGTTGAGGAAAAAAAAAAATAACATTACGAAATTGTCTAATTAACAAAAAAAGGAAAGAGAAGAGAAAAAAAAGGTAGAAGATGATCACTGGGGACGACCCTAAATTAACCTCGAAAAACTTTAGCCTAGCTTAGCTACGCTAGCATCTCTCCACACTAGATCAGCTGCCTGAAATCCGGCCCCACGTGTTGGTGAATCAAGTAATCGCCGCCGTTAACGTCGAAAATCATGTTGGGATTATGGTGGTGGTGGTGGTGATGATGGTGGTGCGGCGGTGGCTGGTGATGTATATACTGCTGCTGAGCTCTCACCATCTCTTTCTGCCGCCGCAGCTCCAGCACCTTCCGGTGCGAGTTCGAGTGTTTTGTCAGCACAAAAGTCGGGCTGGCTGCGGGCCTATATTCAGGCACGAGCCGGCCCGACTTATACCTGACTCCGCAGGCGTTACACAGCGTTTTCGGGCCCATAGGCCCGGTACGCCACTGCGGAGTCTTATCCGTAGCACAATGCAGACACTTCCTGCCGTCCCCGGGCGCGGCGGCGCCGCCTTCCGGATTCTCCTTCTTCTTGGGCGCGGCCTTTAGTGTCTTCTTGCCGACACTGGACGGCGGCAGCGGCTGTTCGGAAACGACGACGTCGGACGACTCCGGGGAGGATTCTGTAGGTGAGAGAAGGAGGAGGCGGGAAGTCCAGTTTCCCGGGGCGGCTCGGGACCGTTTGCTCCGGGCCTTGGCGGGTACTGAAATGTCGGAGTTGAATATAGGGTTGTTGTGGTTGCTGTTGCTTTGGTTGTTGTTTGGGTCGGGTTGGAAGTGGCGGGTCTCGGAGGCGGCCTCGTCGGGTCGGGCTTTCATTCCGGATATCAGCTGCAGCTTCTGGAGGTCCTCGCTGGAAAACGACTCCTCCGAGAAACTCGAGAGCTGCCATTCGAGCTCAGCTAAATCGTCGTACTGCCCAAACAAAAAAAAATTAAAAAAATCGTCAGCTAAGAAAATTCCAACTCTATCACCACCGAAAATTCCAATTCAAATTTCGAAAATTGAAACGAGCCCATTTTGTGCCAAAAAAACGTAACCACCTCGAGAATTCATGTAGCTTTTGTCGTCATGTTTCTTTGGGATTGAAACGCATAACAAATTCAAAACAAACCAAAAACCCAAAAGAAAGAATTAAATGATATAAGATTATACCGGAACGCAGAGGTCACTGGAGAAGGGGACTTCGTGTAAACTCCGGCCTCCTAAGTCAACGGCGAAATTGGCGGGTTCGCAACCGGATAAAGAGGAAGAATTGGAGCTGCTGTCGATGACGGTGAGGGTGGAAGAGTCCGTGGAGTTTCCGGTGACGTTATCAAAAACAGCAGCCGCAGCAACGTCGGTAATGACAGCGTCATCATTAGAAAAGTCGAGAAGGTCCTCCACCATGAAACTGTCGCCTGCACCGGCGCCATTGTTGTTGGCCTTGGTGCTATCGAGGGAGTGGCGCTTCTCGGTCACGAATTGTGGGCAGAAGCTGTTCTGAAAATACTCGGGTGCCTCCATAGCTTGGTTAGAGCGTTGGTCTTGTTTTGTGGGTGGATTTTGGTTAAGGCAAAAATGATAGAGGAGGAAGAAGAATGAGGGAGAGAGATAGTCAGTGAGAAAATAGTGAAGGAAGAGCGAGAAGAGAGCCCTGGGACGGACACCTAAAATGGGGGGATTTTGACGAGGGCAAAAATAAATGCTCCCCCTATAAAATTGTTTAAGTAAAACACTAATATTATTTATTATTTTCTCTACCATTTTAAAGCCTCTTTATTTCCCAAATCTTCACGGAAGTTACTTTTCTACCCTTTTTGCTTTACCTACTTTGCCCTTTGCTTTAAAGGACCAACAGCTGCTGTTCCGAAGCGTTAAGGTCAATAAAGTAATATTAAAGCCACTGCGGGACCCGCTCTTAGTTAAAGCCATTTAAATCAAACGCACGTGGATGCATGATTACGGTCATGATCATCGAGTTGTACAGCAATAATCACGGCATGTACTTCAAGTACAGTGGCTGATCACACTGCCAGTTTACTGGGGGAAGGGTAGATTTGGAAATTCGTTGTGAAGTGCCGGTAATGGTTGGAGGGTAAAAGTGGAAAGTGAAGGTTGGATTAATTTGGGTAAAATTAAACGTGAAATTTGGGTAAAATTAATAGAGGTTAAACGTGATTAAAGTGTTAAAATTCATCCCTTAGGAATCGATCTAGCAGGTTTGTCGCTGAGCCTTGTGCCATTAGCGTCCAAGTTTTACAGACCGATTCCTCTGCTTTAATTTTTTTTTTTTCTAGGGTGACGTGCTTTTTTTCTTAATTACTTTATTAAAATTAATCTCTGAGTTTCACCCAATTTTTTATTTAACTGGTTTTATAATAAGGTTTTAACTAATCCCTGTGCATGTCGGTTTAATTTATTAGAACCCTGCAGTTGTTAGCACGACGGTTACAGCTCAACTCCATGGAGATGCACGGCGGAAATCTCCCCAACGTGTCACCCTCTTCTTGGAACCTCCCGTTTCGGCTTTCACTTTTTAGTTTTTACCTCACTCTGCCGCGTCGGTTTAGGAGCGAGTCTACTGTAAATGTATATACCACGTTTTTTTCACTAGTTACCAAAAAACTTTATTCGAGGTGGTAACGAGGATGAGTAGCTCAAGTGGCATGGTTGGAAAAGTTTTACCTGCGGTATCGGCTAAAGTGGCGCAATATTTATTCGTTCGAAAATCAAATAACATAATAACAAAATAAACAAATAATTGAATAACTTTATCATTTGTAATATAATAGAGATTGTATCGTTCAATGATAAATTGATAACATTCATGCCTCAAATTGGATTGTTGATGTATTGCTATCATTTGCGAAATGTATTCTTGATCCAAACCTAAAACAATGTGTTTTGACGTGAAGCTAATATCGTAGAGGGTGACTCAAATTTGTTATATGAATCCAGTAAATGATACCTAGCTAGCTAGTGTATATTTTTTCTTTTTTGATGAGAAATAAAAAACAAACTAAAACCATAATTAAAGCCACAAGACAATGAGTCAAAACGAAAAGCATTTTATGCAACAAGAGGTACGAAATGCGAGAACCATTTGCATGCTCCAACTTGGTGCCCATAGTTTGCTAAAGAGCCTTCAACAAAATTCACATCCCACTAAACATGTTGGAAGAATTATAGATTAACTACAAAGTCAAAATACGAATATCATAAATCAGAATAGCTATCCTTAAATAGAGTTTTGAAATCCCCTTGGACATGAATATGAGAAAACTTGTGAAGTACTGAAGCTGCTTGTAATCAGCTAGTGTTACTACTTAGTAGTGTAATTTTCAAACTCTATCCTATGATTACATTTACTTCTTGAAGCCAAAACTACAGCAGTAACTGTCAAAGAAGTTACTAGAATAAACATGCATGTAATTATAGACTTTGAGGACGTTAATCCAATGGTGAACAAGGAGTTACAGGTGGTGCTGCCACCACGTGGCAGACATCGAGACGTGAGGGCAGATTATGGCGGGCCCGAATTTGATGAGTCATGATCCCGAGGGCTCTCCTCGGTAGGATAAGCCTGTTGTTTATTTATTGCTGCGGAGATATTTCCCATTTATCCTTTTCATTTTGGTATTTTTACTTTATCTCTCTTTTTTGCGTGAATTAAAAGAAAAGCCTGAAAAAGAGAGGGTACCTGGACCGTTGCTTGGCTTAGAGGGTTTCATTTTCAGAGATATTTTTGGTCTCCAATGTTATTTTCCTTTTTCTGAAAAATAAATTAAAAAGGTTAAAATATGTTAAATATTCAAGGAGGGGATTTAGGGCGGGGTCCGAACGGCACGTGATATAGTGTCAGCGAGGCATGTGAGTGCTTCGCTCGTGTCAAAAGCCAAAAGTGACGGTGGTCAATGCCACGCGGCGAGCATCTATTGCGCAGTGCCTTTTCTAAGATGTTTTGACCGGATATGTTAGAAATTTGGCGTACAATTCTAATCGTATCCCATACACCATTTTTATAAGTATACGATAACGTGATAACGTGAGAGCACGTGTCGGTGGTTGTCACGTGAGGAGTGGCCAATGGACGTGCTAGCCCAAATTGAGAACTCACCCTCCGCCAGTGAGAGGGAGTCACGTGGTACTAGTGATTCTGGTTTTACCTCTGAGAGGTTGGGGTGATTCGAGTACTGTAAAAAGTATTGCGAGGTAAATTGGTAATAATCTTCATCGTCGAAAAGTGGCAAAGGTAAAGGTGTAGAGTGTGGTGTAGCGAAGAAAGAAGTCTGCATGGCTAAGTTACTTGGATGCTTTACAGTGTGCATTTGCATGTTGGAAGTTACCAGCTTTGCCGACCTAGCTTCTTTGTCCTTGGTTCAAGTTTAAGTGCTTTAAGCCTTTTCTAATACTTGCAGGTGAATGCGCTAAAACGCAGTTCAAGATAATTGTGATGAGTATATATGACTCATAGACCACATATAGAAAATATGAAATTTCGAATGACTCCTCAGATTTTGCTTCTGGTAAACCTGCATGTATAAAGTGTTTAGTTAATTTGCAATTCAGAACACAGTTAATTGCTGCGTCATGATCTGTAATATAAAACATAGCCGAAGATATTAAGACTCATAGGATGCAATGACAAAGAGAACGATCATCCAGCTAATATATAGCCTTCTCCATTTCGATATCACCTAGCTAATCTGATCGATTTTGAGGAAGTTTTTTGTTTTGTTTTCTGCAGTATTTGTGAAATCTTTGAAATTTGGCCTATATTTATACGGGGTTTGTGGTCTTGGTGCTAATTAGATCTAAGAAAAATCAGAGATATGTTTCTCTTAGCATAAAAATTGTTTATGATAGTAACAACAAGTTTTTTTTTTTTGAAAAATAGTTACAACAAGTTAGTGTTGGAAATTGTTTTTGAATTTTCAATATATCTTCCACTTATTTGGAGATACTATTTTTGTTATGTAAAACGAAACTAGTTTATATAGTAATGCAGCAAACGAGATCCTTGAGTTCATGTATCTGATGATTGATGTTATGAATACATGAAAATTATATCATTCGCTTGTACACATTTTAGATCATATTGGTGAATGTACGTTATCTACTCTAGTTTTGTCATCTTTGATTTATTGCTTTTAATGTTTTGTTCTACACGAAAATGTTCTAGCTAGCTAATGTGAGCAAAAAGGGAAAAATGATGAATAGAGCCTAAAAAACGATCTGGTACATGGTTGCTGATACAACATTTCCCAGAATCTCAAATCGGCCTAGACTTCGATGCGGTATATATTGTTCTTTTCGAATTCTAATTCAACATTCAAGTGTCCATAGCCTATATATAGGAAGAACATGCAAGGCGATTAAGACTATGAAGGTAACCCTGCCTATTCTACCATAAACCTTTATATGGCCATCAAAGGCATACATATGAAACATCAATTTCTTCTTCAGGTATCTAATCTTCCACAACAGAACATGCATAAATAAAGAACAAATTGATTTCATCTTATTTATTTGTAAAACAACTCATAAATCCTTTCATCTTATTTACAAGTGAAAACCGTATAGGAGACTCGTAGCTTATTTCAGTTTAATCTTGCTGGGAGCAGACGCATGAACCATGAACGCAATCAACGGTATATCCATACTTGATGCAAGGGACGCTTTTGCAGTCGTTAACACTGGAACACGTCTGGGTTTGAAAGCACTTGCAATTTCCATCGATACACAAAACATATCCCCCAGGAGGGCATCTAGTTTTTTTGCAGTCTGATGTGGAAAATCGACAGGTCTCCCCAAATTGTGCCTCGGAAAATTCTGATAAACCTGCATGTATAAGTAGTGTTTAGTTTGCAATTCACACAGTTGGTATGTCATGATCTTTAATGTTAAACATTGCAGCAGATATTGGAACTCACAAGATGCAATGACAAGGAGAACCAGCATCCAGCTAATTGTCTTCTCCATATCACCTAACTGAACTGATCGATTTTGAGGAATTTTTTCTTTTAATTCCTGTAGTATTTGTGAAATCCTTGGAATTTGACGTATATTTATATGGGTTGTGATCTTGGTGCCAATTTCTTTCGTAAAACTATTTATGATTGTAACAAACTGTGTTAGAAACTGTTTGACTGAAATTAGATACATAGTAACATCTACTATTCTATTTTAAATTAGTTATTTGTTTTGCAAGGGACATTACTTTATATAGTAATGCATCAAACAAGAAGTTAAGAAATGTTTGAACGCAAAACTTGGATTTCTGTTATTTGTTCTTTCCCCTTTTCTTTTGCTGTTGATTTGCATTCGTAAGGGTCTTGGTAGGCACTCAGCAAATGCTTGAATGCGAAATTGGGTTTTCTGTTATTGTGGGTTTTCGGAATTTTGCGTGTAAGCTTTGTTGCATGAATAAAAGCGAGTGGCAATCACAGAAGGAATCTATATTAAAGCATGTGTACAAATGTAATAGTATTCAACTGTGATATAAGCCACTCAGCTCCCCATTTAATTAAGATGCCTCATGTCCGTCATGGCTGTCTTGTTTAGATCCATGACCGGTGCAGCCATATTGAAATTCAAAAGTCAGTTCAGTTATTCAGCATAAGGATGTCACTACTTCCGCCACCTGCAACTGGGAAAATCGCCGAATGTTTGGGGTAACATAATCATAACAAGGAAATATGAGACGCATGGAAATCAGGCATCGTCTACCACTACACTTAAATGTTATTCAGTAAAACCACGCTTTATAAATTCTAATGATGAAGATCATACTTCAGAAGAGGGCAAGATATCTGTTTCACCCATGCCTCTGTATTATGTTATCTTTTTAAAAGTATCCAGTATTCATCATATCAATAATTCTGTATATTTCTCCCACTTCAACTAGTTAATGGTACAAAGTACTGTTAGTCTTTTGTGGCAATGAGCCAGCCAACTCCTAAACGCGAAGTTAGAAATGCCTCAAACAGTAAAATTAGTTAACTGGGGAAAAATGCATGTGCTTTCAAGAGATGGACATGTCCAACCTGGTGTTTAAGTTTAAACTAGATGGATATCAAAGATATGGCTAAGGTATGGCATTACTAGATGGATATCAAAGAACCAAAGCCATAGACAAACTTTCAGTGTATAAACTTCTCTAACATAGCCACATCCAGCTTTTCTCAACACCTACTAGATATAATAATAAAAGTTATTTACAGCATATTGAATGACCAAAACTGCAAAGAAAGCAGACAAGAGGAAGAAACTGCTTACCAGTTCTAACATACAAAATAGAACCGACCGCCCAGTTACACCAACAGCTGATGAAACACATAGCTACAAAACCAAGACCAAAGTCACATTCATAATCTGTTAGATAGACAATTAAAAGAAAATTCCCTAGTGACCATACAGCTTACCGACAGGAGAAACAGGTTGTCCTTCTTGGCATCATAAGTCTTACTTCATACATGTTATCTTCCCTACTGCATTTCTGCTTCGAAGAACTTGACCAAATTATCAACTATTTAACCTGTGATACTCTTCACCAATAATATAGCATATCGCATTGTCAACTTTTATGCGAATGTAATATAAGAACTGGTCAGCAATGTATGGTGGTAACTCAAAAGCAAAGATACATTTTAAAAGTGGTAGACCAAAAAATAATTAGAAACCATTACATACTGATGCTGTAAAGTATACAAATGCTTTCTGTTTTTCAGGTTAAACTGGGACATCCCATCTTAAATTCAATATAAGGAACACCTTTCCCCTCCCCCAGAAAAAGAAAAGAAAAAAAAGGAGCAAAGCCCCAGTACAGAATGGTCCCAAATCACAGCAAATGATAGGTGATGTTTCCAAAATTCGATCCCAAACTACGACTTGTGCACATCCCTTCAACCAAGGTTTATTGCTCAGAAATATACAAACTTTTAACAGTAGATGAGAATAAATAAGCTTAAGAGATTGAAAGACAGTGCACAAGTGCTTCTAAGATGCTATGTCATGGTGGCGAAAAAGAAGAGTTTAGCATACATCACTCCAAAGGCCAAGACCAATCAATTTGCTGCGAGATCCGAAGAGGCAGTAAATGTAAAGCTTGTCGTTGTTCCTAATGTGTCAAAATTAGATCGATGGCATCCCAATAAACCTTGGTTGTTCATGACACAGTTCGACCATAACAAATAGACGCTATGTAAAGGTTTTTTGCCCATTTCTCCTGCAAAATAGCACCCAGAAACTTGAGCTTTCAGAAAGAAGAATAACATGGAAAGGGAAAGCAGGAAAATTTGATAAATCAAATTATCAACCTACCTTCACATGTGTACTTGGAAAAGCAGAGGTTCGAAGAGTCTCTTGTGTTTCATCAGCAGGTTTTCTCCTTGGAACACTAAGAACAAGAGCTGCCTGATCCCAAGTTGCTGCAGTTGATGTGATGCGGTAACCACCGTCCCACCTTCGATGAATACCTTCACTAGGATACAGAAAATCTAGCTCTACAACCTGAAATTATTCATTTCGAGGGACGCAAAACACAATAATCAATACACTTCACTTCAGAAGCAAATGGCATTCAAACAGAACAAATATTTGAGAATCCGAATAAGACCTGGTCAGAAAATCCTGCACCCCGAGACATAACAATAGCCCATCTACTCCCTGCAGTGGCCATTGCAGTAACAAAAAATCCTTCCCTCCATTTTTTATTAATCCACTTAAAAGGAAATGACTCGCTGACTTTATAGGACTGTTGTAAGAATGAGGTTCCTGTAAGAAACAATAAAAGAAAAGTTAGACATATAAATTTCTTAAAGCAATCTGTGTTTGCTGAAACTTAAGACTAACCTTTAGACATTACAACCAAAGAACTTCCATTGTTAGCTCCTGCTATTGCGCTGATATAATAATTTTTGTCCCATTGTTCCATAATCCATTCCTACAAACAATACACAAATGACATGATATGTTAACGTTGATTACACAAGCTGTACCTCTAGTCTATCCAGTATTAGTTAGAAGAAAAAATTTAATGCATATAAGCACTGATGCTTATGCAGTAGTAGTAAGCTGAATTTGAAATCTTCAATAGAACACCATCCTACATTTAATTGAGCACAAACCTTATGAAGAAAATATGGAGAGAGCTCATAAACTTGGGAACTGAATCCAGTTCCAGCATCCATAATGAGGGCCCAAAGATTTGAACAGGAAGCCACACTGCTGATATACAACCCATCTTCATTTCCTTTCTCAATATGTTGCGGAAGCCTCACATCTGCCACATTGTAGTGATATCTACAGGAGATGAAAACATCAACTTAGTCCACCTCTTGGTCGAATTTGATTATATAGAACAAAAATGTAACTTGAAGTATGTACCTTTGCTTCATAGGCCTACGGGCATTGTAAACACTAATCCATTGTGTTGCTGGCATCCCCATGCGAATCTTCTTCTTTGGCTGCTCGTCATCCTCTTCCTCCATGGTCAATCGCCCTCTCTTTTGTCCAACTATAAGCTTTACCATGCAAGACATACATGTTAGATGAACTGTACAAGAATGTAAATAGTTAATCACTAGTAATATAGGCTAGAGAGATGCAAGAACATGGAAAGTACCTTCTGAGCACCATCAGTATTTATTGGTCTAACATCTGGATTTGGACCAACAACTCCATCAAAAAGGGATATATATTTCGCATAGTTTGGTTCTTCATCAAACTTCAAATTCACCACATACTCAACGAACAGTCGGAATGGCTGAGGGCAAAAGCAACATAGAGTTTCTGGAGAAGTGGCCATCTTTTTCTTGCAGACAAGGAATCCTTTATTTTCTCCCTGACAAAACAATGTTGTTAGCAGGGAATACACCACAGAGATGGAAACATAAACCAACCGAAATTTTGGAAATTATGAACCTGGTATCCTTGCCAAGGTAATCGCCCGCGAAGAAGAAATATCAGTGTGTAAGCTAAAGATTCCAAGTCATCTCTCCTGCTACCAGTTCTACCAAGATGAGCATGCACACTTGCATACCGCACAGTTCCCCTGCAACACATGAACTCTCAGGAGACCGAATAGTAAAAACTATATTGTTATGGATTAATCACAAGGACCAAAACAGCTTTACAGTAAAACAAATGTTAATTTTACCTGAAGACATCTGGACGTTGATCATAATCTACATGCTGGCCAGTTGAACTATCTCGCCACCTGGTGGCTATAAAGTTAAAAAAGTCATGAGATGATGAGACATTAGCCAAAATTCTCTGGAAGCAGAGACAGCTCTAAGGAGAATAAATAACTAGAGCTTACCTAATCCAAGGTCAACAAGAAATAGCTTCTTCTCCTCAGGAGTTCCAGGCGGACCAAGCAAAAAGTTCTCAGGTTTCACATCTCCGTGCACATATCTGCCAAGATCATCGTCAGACAAACTATGAAACCATGCAATGGCAGCTTGATAAGGCAGCCAGAAACTCAGAATTCTCATTTTATTTTGTTTATGGGAAACCAGGCTAGTGGAAACTATAGTCCTTGCATTATAGCACCAGAAATTACAAAGATAAAAGACTAAATAACCTCCATGACCTAAACAGTATCTATACTGGAAATGAGTATCATTATAAAATTTAAAGCACTTGAGAATGGGATTCTATATACGTGGAAGATATGTCAAAGTTGCTGAACCATAATTTCTTTTGTAATTATATGAAAGGTCATTAACATGAGAAAGAACGAAAGAATTGCAACAAAAATCATTACCCTCTAGAGTGCATCTTCTCCAATATGGAAATTGCCTCAATGGCAATACATGCAACCATTTCAATTGACATTCTGTAATTCCAAAGATAGAAGTGAACGTTAGATGGGAAGAAAAAGATTACAGTGAAAAAAATGAAATTGTATTCCTTTAATTGGAAATATAGGACAATCTTACGTGTGCGAGCTGTTATTCCAGACATCCCACAAACTAGGCCCAAGAATGTCCATAACCTGTACGCAAAATAGGCTTATGTTAATATATTCACAAATCTGGCTAATGACAAGACTATATTTTATTGACATAAAATCAAATGTGAGCAAAAAACTGAAACCATGATATAGTAGTCAGCTTGCCGGCCCTTATAATGAACTCTTGGAACCCCATGACTACCACCAAGTACACTGCACAGACATATGATGATGTGTCAATCACAAACTTACTATGCAAGACTGAGATAGTGAGAATGTGTCATGTAGAGCAGAAATATACAACAAGATGAGACATTCCTTACTTGTAAATTTGCCATTCATATGGTGGACCGTAATTACATCCTTTACTGCTTCTATGCTCAAACTTCAACGCAACCTGAGGTTGAGAACAATCCAGGTAGCTTAACCATCCATATCCGACACAATGAACTATAAGTCATTCAACAATGTCATAAAGAAGACGATCACAAACCTCAACAGCTCCAGGGCCGGGTGCAGTGCGTCGGCCAACGTATACTTGTCCAAAGCCTCCTTTCCCCAATTTTCTCTCTACTTTGTACAGCGGGGAACCGCCAACCTGGACCTGTTTCCAACAACAGTAATAACCCGATATTAGAATAAAAAAATTTGCAGAAGCAAACTGCATTGTCCAGTTCAAAGAGAGTTCGCTAATCTCCATCCATTTAAAGAATATTGAATCAAAATCAAAATCATAATCTATATCATCACCATCCTAACTCCAAGTAAGCACACAAAAAACTATCCATGCAGAAAAAGGAAAAAAATCAAACCTTCATAAAATTCATAGATTGATAACAAAATTGTTCCTAAACAGATAAACACAACTAAAGCACTAGACTTTATAGCTAAAAATTACAGAAAAAAAAAATTGAAAAATCAAGTGAAACAAAAAGAGTGAACCTTTTCAGGAATAGGAGCTGAGATTTCCTCGTCAGCCACAGGGCCCTTATCGCCGCTGCGGCCGCCGCTATCGTACTCATCCATGGCTCCGAAATCCCTAGCTTGGTACTCCTTCAACTCAAACGACCTCGTTTCAAGTCCCTTCTTCCTACTCTTATCGCAATTCTTCTTCTTCGGTGCGGTAATCGGGTTCGGGTCAGGGTCAGGGTTTTTGGGGGTTGGATTTCTGCGGCGGAGCTGAGGCATGGTCCATGAAGACGACCGCCGTGAGAGGGAGGAGAGAGAATCGAGATGATCGGCGGAGAAATGTAGGGGATAAGGAGAAAGGAGAGAGAGGTAGTTAGGGTTTGGTGGGGAGGAATTGGGAGATCTACGGAGGGAAACCAGGGGATTCTAGATTTTTTCTACTTCGGAAACACGGAGAAGAAATAGAAACAGATAGGGAGATATGAGAGAGATGGAAGAGAGGAAGGTAAATAAATTTTAACACGCAGCTACTTTTTAACATTATTACCGTCATAAAAATTCATTCGTAAAATTTCAGAAATTCAGAAATTATACATGACCTTAATCGAACATCGGTAAAACTGAAAGGTCTGAAGACAGCCGCATTAGTCTAAAAGAAAAGAAAAGTCTAAAATTGAAAGGTTTGAAGACATCCGCACTAGTCTGAAAGAAAAGGAAATAAAAAGTTGAAGAGCAGTGTATTGTCTTCTTCTCATGTAAGCTCGAGTTGTTTTCGAACAACTGATCACGTATTATTCATTTTCGGTTAATTATAAGTGAAATTTATTGTTCCATTTTTTAACGAGCCAACAATGGTAACTATTTTTGCTTGTGACAATGTACTATCCAAAAACTAAAAGAAATCACGAGTATGAGCAGCATCCATTCTGTTCTTAAAGGATTTTGGTGTGGAATTGGATTAATATTCACGCACTCACTCTTTCTGGATGATTCAAAGGCAGAAACGTACACAAAATCTGGTGCCATGTGGAAATAGGTTTTCAAATCTTTCCTTCCAAACCTACAAGTACGCAGAGAATTCTGCTCCAACTTTCGAGAAGAATGTCGATCCATTTAGCTAGTGCCCAGTGACTTGGCCCATATATACAGGCCCAACTAAAACAATCTTTTTTCACAAGGATCCAATCCATTTATTAAAATAAAAAATAAAAAAATCATTACAAACTAGATCAGTAGATTGTGTCTTCTTCTTTTTTTGACACCCTCCTTTCGAAATGTTTATGGTATCTCAAAGACTTCCTAGGCTCAACCACTCAATAACTAATCTATTAAAAGCCCGTACGGTCAATAGTGGATTGCAGTCTTTCACCTGACTACGTTTATAATTCAACAATTACATTACGTGAAGCAAGCGTTCGCACACATGACGTGAGGATTCCATGTTAATTAAACGTTATGTTGACGTGATTCAGTACATCTACTAAAACATTTGCCGTTGTTTAGTAGGTTGTATCTTGAATGAGTCGCAGAAGCACTTGGATTATTTGTATATAAATGTTTTTCTCAAACTTAAAAAGTGTTTAGAAGCGCTATGAAACAAGGCCATCATTGTAAGTATATATCTTAATCTCAATCCATCACCTAGTGAATTAGTGAATACAATGGCCCATGAGTTCGGGTTGTATTATTAACAACTCTAATTGATTAGATTTGAAATTCAAAACAAAAAGAGCCATTCACAAGTTCTCTATCGTCAGTGGTCAATCTCGTAAGAACAATAAGTTGCCAAACCAAAGTGCAGAGTCTCTACTTTAGTTTATGATGTTGCTTTAAGGTTTAATTTATTCTTAAGATCGAGCCCCAACAGAATTTGCGGGTTAAAGCAAAGAAGAAAGAATATGCCAATCCAATTGCAATTGACAAGCAATAGGAATTCTGAAGTATGAAGATGCTTAAACCACATTTCTTTTGTAAACCAGAACCTCTCTGGAAAAAGAAAAGGCTTAGTTATATATAAGATAACATATTAAACATTAACTCTCGAGAATTCCTGCACTACTTCATATTCCATGCATGGGAATCCTGATGCCTCTAAGCTATATATAACTGTACGCGAGCATGCAGTAGTAGTGTAGTACAATACTGTAAGCTGAAATTCAACCAGTAAAAACCTAACCTGTTAATTACGCTTACATACTAGAACAAAGTAAAACTGAAAACTACGATCTTCTTCTCATGCATGGATACATAGTTAAGATTCACGTCGTCCATGGAGGCCGGAGTGTACGTGTTCGACGTAGTAAAAACCCAAACCTCGAGCACGTCTTCAGCTAGTAGCATCGATCTGCTGCTACCGTATTCCACTTCTGCAACATTAGATCCCGATAAAACTTGTCGATGAATTCCTGCGCCGCCTTGTCGACATGCCACTCCTCCTCCTCCTCCTCCTCTTCTTCACTGGTGTTCAACGGAAATAACGGCTCCCACTCCGTTATCCTAACCCTCCTCACCCTCGGCCTCCGCCGCAGCGGCTCCACCACATCACCGCCACAGAAGGACACGTTCTTACTCCCCAACACGTCCTCGCACATCATCGGCACGTAAACGGACCGCCGCGAGTGCTGATGATGATGGTAACGGCCGTTGTAGTAGTTGGTGTTGCTGCGCTTAAGGTGGCCGGGTGTGCGGGGCCGTTGGTGGTGCGGGGGGCTGCTGCTGCAGCTGAACTCGTACTCGAGGGGGTAAACGAACGAGACGTTCACGTCGTCGAGCGAACGGCACCGGACTGAGTCGAGGGTGGTGTGGTGGCGGAGCATGAAGTCGTTTACCGACTTGCCTAGGATCTTACCACGTTTCATCATCAGACGTAACATGTTGCTTAGTTTCTTTATGGCTATCTCTGGTGTGGTAGTATGTTCCATTTTTGAGATTATAGAGAGTAGAACTCGAAGGCTATTAGCTAAATAACCTGGAGATTTGAGAGAGGAGGAGATAATGATCACAGAGAGGATAGAGGGAGTTTGAAGCTAGGTGGTTGGAGCTATATTTAAAGGGCCAAAGAAGGTAGAAATGATGGGGCCCATATTCTTATTGGGCTTTTCTTTCTTGTGGGCTAAAGGCTAAAGACTATTTCTTTAATTATGTTTAATTGTTAAACAAGTTTATATTTAGATAATTAGTGTTGATAAGTATAGCATGGCATGTGTAATGATTACTTTTGTTTTGTGCTGTTTCTTTTATTTTGTTAATTATTTTCCAAAGTATTCTTACTGGGTTTTGTTCTTTGATAATTTGCATTTGTTGTCCCTACTAAACAAGTTGTGCTTTAGTTTGAAGTTTTAATATTTTTCACAAAATTAAAGCTAGGTACTGGTATCATCTAACAGCGCCATGAATCTTTCAATCTTAATTAGTGCTTTCATATCTCAAGCCCTTCACTTCATGTATGTTTGATCAATTGAGAGTATTATTGCTTTAAGCAAGGATCATATATTTTTCTATATGATGAGAGTGAAATAAGTCAACAAATCAAAAGCTAGTTATTAGACAAATAATAATGGACTAATAATGGTGGAGATTAAAGGGGTGTAGAAAGTGAAAAATGAATGGCTATCCGTTCTGTGGAAACTTTCGTTAGGTGTAAGCCTACCTTTAGCCCTACATTATCCTATACTTTGAAGTTTATAAATGAAAATGTTTAAGGCAATCGAAATACTTTAATTATTAAATTGGAATGTTGGATTTCATAATGATGATAGCTAGTAACTAGCCAGGATCCTATGTAAAATGTTAATATCAGAATCAAGGAAAGAGTTATTGGAATGTTTATGATCATCTTGTAGGCAAGCAATACTTATGGGATCGGCTTTCTTGGTGCAACAAATTCATCTTGATGAATAGTCCTAGCTGTAGTAGGTTAAATTGGGAATGCATGGTATAGTAGATTGTGTAATTTTGATAGGTGAAATTTTACTTTAATCTTGAGGTTTTGTGTATGATGTAACCAATATATGTACTCTATTAGGTAATCACACATCAACTTCTTCCATCATTCATCAATGATATCTTGGTCCAGCTTTAAAGGGCAATAATTAGATGCATATATAACAACTTGTGAGATGAGAAACCTCAGATTCCTGCTCAGGCAACAATTGTATTCTAAACAATAACGTAATTTGAATGATCAGTTACAAAATAGGGAAGTTCAAATAAGATTCAAAACTTGTGTACTTGATTAGTTGAAGAATCACTTTCTTCTTGTTCTTATAGGTTTGGTCATGATCATGGAATCAATGATATTTTTAGGAATATGCTTTAACACCCAACTGTTTTTCCAACCATCTCTGTCAAGTACTGTCAATATACAAAACCTACCCATGTAACAAAGTCGAAATATCTTTGAGTAAAAAGCCGGATTCTATAACATCAAATCCAACACACTAGAGCAATCACTAGTTCATCACATGCAGCACAACAGATTGATTCGAGCTTATTCCCTTTAGAACGGAAAAAAGAGAGTAAAAGATTGCAATAATTCTTCAAGTATGAAAAAGCTGCTTTTGTTTATTTTTTATTTTTTTAAAAGAGAAATAAATTACATTAAGAAGCTTCTATGACAACCAACGTTTACAATATCAAATAATAAGGCTCTCGAAACCTCACGAGGAACCCTATCAATCCAATACATAGGCGAATTACAAGAATGCTCAAGATTAGCTATGATATCGGCAACAAAGTTCGCCTCCTTAAAAACATGTTTAAAAGTAATGGAATCAAAATTAGTAGTTAAGTTATGATGTCTTGCACTAGTTTGATTAATCTCCAAGATGGTTCAAGACGTCTATTCACTGCATCTATCACCAACTTGGAATCTCCTTCAACTTCAACATTGGTGAAGCCTTTCTCCTTTGTTTTAATTAAGCTATCTCTTAACGCCATAGCTTCAGCAATTGGGACTGAAGCACTTCTAATGCTACAGGAGGCAGAGAAACCGGTCTTCCATTGTCATCTCGAATTATAAAGCCATAAGCTGCTGAATTAATTGTGACTGATCCATCAAAGTTAATCTTAACAAAAGAGTTAGGAGGTGCTTGCCACTTGATAGTGGTACACTGGTTTTGAGAATGCACCTCAGTAACTCTTTCACTAAGATTATTCTGACCTGAAATCATTGCAGCTGCTGCGCGCTAAGGTAGTTGATAGAGGATTAAGAACAACTCCTCTAAAACAATGTAATTTCTAGTTTTCCAGACCTGATAGCAAGTGGTAATTACTTTTGCAAATAAACCAGCATCATAAGGCTGTGAAATAAAGAGTTCCTTAAGGACATTAAGGAAACCCTCTTCCCAATCAATTGGGGACACAACATCAGAAAGGTTCCAAACATTTATAGTAAAGTCACAATAACCATAGAGGTGGTCAGCTGTTTCATTATCATTGTCACAAAAGGAGACAAGAGTTATCAACAATGAAACCAAATTCCTAGATAGCCTATCTCTTGTCTTAAGCCTATCTCTTGCTTTTGTTTTCTTTAGCTTCTAGATTTGATTACAAATTCTTCACCAATATTAACCAAAACCATATCTTATTTTTCCTGAAGTTTTGTGATCATTTACTTCATGGCGTTGCTGTGAAGGCGAAGTTTCTGCTAGGGCAAACCAGAAAATGTTCAAACTCCCAGCCTTCCGCATCTGATTTGCAACTCTAGGTACTTGCTGTGGGATCGATCAAAGGAACCAACCAGCATCAGATTCTGCGTTTGGTTTCAATCACATCCAACGGCGTTAGCTGGTCCAAGGAGATCGAAATTGTTCGACACTGAACGTTTGATTGCCTGAGCCAGCTAGCTCTGTGATCGTTGACTGCAACACCGGGTTCAAGTCGCATGCATATGCATCGACGGTGAGGATTGTAGACGGTACCGGTGGTTGAAGCTGAACCGTGGAGAACCGTTGGAGGGGTGGTGTTGGAAATTTCCTTATAGTCCAAGTCTGAGAGAGACTGAGATAATGGATTAATGGAGGATGCACTTGGAGATTATATAATTAATCTTGATTAATTAGCTTGTAATAATCAATGATCAATCCAATAATCAATGACCTAATACAGAATACATTTGGTTTTATTAATACTCCAAAGTCAATACAAACCTTCAAGGAGCCAAGTGTGCAACTGTGTGCATTCTTTTATTGTAGATAATACAGTATTTGTTATCTTTGATTGCTTGCAAAACCTTTCTTAAATACAATTATACGTAACATTTGTGAGTTGACTCGATTTCATTATACTCGATCATGACCTGGTCATTCAAAATTGTGTTAGGTAATAACCAGGAAATGCATGTTAATAATTTTAAACGTTTACAGAATGAGTGAACCAGTACAATTGTACAAACCATTATATATAGAGGATGTGTTTCGAGAGATGTTCTGAGAAATCAAAGCCAGAGATATAAACTGATATATGTCTTTCATGTCAATGCCTTGATTTCTAGTTTGTGTTGGATTCCTTCATTATGGAAGAACAAGCACGGCCTAAATGGCGAGGCAAGTCATCTGCTGAGGTGAAAGGCCATGCAGCACAAGAGGTGTGGCCTCTCCTGGCTGATTTCTGCAACCTACACAAAGTATTCCCCAGAGTCGAGAAATGTTACCAAATTGAGGGAGTCGCCGGCCAACCCGGTATGGTTCGATACTGCGCCGGATTTTCGAGCAATCACGACGAGTCGACGATCAAGTGGGCAAAAGAGAGATTAGTGATGATTGACCCGACCAAACGGTGCTTAAGCTACGAGGTCATTGATAGTAACATGGGGTTTAAGTCGTACGTAGCAACGATGCACGTAGTCCCGAGCAACGACGATGATAGCTCCATGATCGAGTGGTCGTTTGTTTGTGATCCGAACGAGGGAGGCAGAATGGAAGACGTTCAATCCTTTGGTGAATCTGCTCTTCAGTCCATAGCAAAGAAGATCGAGCATGTTCTTTCTTCTTGCAATTTGAATTAAATAATTAATTTCGATATTATAATTTCTTGTGTTATATATCGTTTATATAATTAAATTGTGTAATTTTCACGAATGACCATAATTTATATGTTTGCCTCTATTAGTCTACTCTATGACAGCACAATAAGCACTATATATAGTTTGATAGTCGAGAAGGAGTCATGTGCCATGAGAGTAGGAAAATGGAGTGAAATTGAATAATGGAAAGAAATAGAATAATAAAAGAAGTCTATAGCGCATCCTGAGTTTATAATGTCAAATACAATTACATGAAAAATAAATTATACCGTATCATTAGACATTAGCTAGTCAAATTATATCCTATATATATTATTTCATCGGTTTTAAAATTCGCCTCTCTATAATATGTTGAGAGATAGATATAAATGAAAAGTAAGTAGCATAAGCTTTAATTTCTTCTACTATCTTAAAGAATATTCTCTAAGGTGGAGCAATGACATTATCCTTGCTGATTCTCTTGTATTTATTGATTCAAAGTTTCAAACCATCAAAGAGTAATCCTTATGTTACAAGTATCCTTTACTGATTACAACCTGTAGTATAGACCGTCCATGGTGCACCATTATTAGCAATTTAGCACATATCTGATAGGTGAAATTGTTACAGAGATTTGTTTAATTTCTTTTCCCAACATAAGTGATCAGTTGACTCAGATCTAGATCATTGAACCACATTGTGCCCAGTACGAAACCGTCCAAAGTGCCCACTAGCACATAGGGGAAAAAAAACGTAAATATTCTCATACAATTATACAAGATACGAATTAGCATGCTGTATATATGAAGAAGCTTTTTGTGGTTGCAATGCGCTCGCTAGATTTCTGCCATTTGATATTTCTTTCTCTTCTCTCCGAGTCTTTCTCTGTTTCTCATGGGCTCAGAGGTTCAGGCAGAGCCGAAATGGGAAGGCAAAACCTCAGCCGAGCTCAAAACCTCACCACCACAAGAGGTCTGGCCTTTCCTAGCCGATTTCTGCAACTTACACAGAATCTTCCCTGGCGTTGAAACTTGCTCCCAAGTCGAGGGAGTCCCCGGCCAGCCGGGTCTGATCCGGTACTGCGCCGGACCGGCTACCGATAACGACGAGACCACAGTTAAGTGGGTCAAAGAGAAGCTGATCGCGGTTGATCCGATCAAACGATGCTTGAGTTACGAGGTCGTTGATAGTAACATGGGGTTCAAGTCGTATGTTGCAACCATTCAAGTGGTTCCGGTGAAAAACAACGACGAAGAAGGGTGCGTTATCGAGTGGTCATTTGTTTGTGATCCGATGGAAGGGTGGAGAGGGGAGGACTTCCGGTCTTATGTGGAGGCTACTATACAAGGGATGGCAAAGAAAATTGAAGATGCTCTTCTCTCTAGTAGTACTAGTGCTGCTGTATGATGATGATTTACATTGTGCAGTGTTCTTGCTACTGTGTCGTCTCATGTAATGAGATTCTATATTTCTAGTACCAGATCAATGTTGTTGTACTGTGTCTCCGATCCGAACGTTTTGTTTTGAGATCTGTTTTCATTAGTTGCTTGCTCGTTCCAGTTGTTCTTCATCAAGATGCTACGCTACCGTTAAAAAGAACCCAAGAATCCCATGCCTTTTGACTATTGACTTTTTTGATATTGTGATGGTTCACCAAAGTGAACTGACAGCTCTATTTTCATAGAAGCTGATCGGTAAGTAAAAAGTTACTGCTATGGTACCAATTAAAGTGTTACAATCTAGGATTCTTGAGTTGAAAGGAGTTCGAAAGATTATTTGATGTTTTGGAAACAGAAAGAACTTATATATACTGCAGCAAGCATAACATACATATTATGGTACAGAACATTCTGCATACTAAATTATTCTTACGAGATTAAACGAAGCTTCAAACTTGCATTTCAAAAGCAAGTTCAATCTAGCAAACTTCGCTCTTATTCTAGAAAATCTAACACGACAAGTCTCACACTTCCTTCACATTAGACTTCATGTCGCACCCCTTCTTATACTCGGGGTTTTTCAGGTTGCGGATAATCAATGTTGTTTCCTACTGGTAGTGACACCGAAGGACTCAATCATATCCAGATTGTTGTGCTTCAATGCTTTGGGGAGTTTCCAATCAAAATGGTATAACAACATTGCAAGGTGGAGCTCACGTTGGCCAAACCAAATGACATGCCAGGGTAAATTCTTCTTCCAGCACCAAATGGGATATGCTTAAAGTTTGTTCCCTTGTAGTCAATTGAACTATATATATCAAGAAATCTCTATGGAGTAAAGCTCTCAGGCTCATTCCAGTACTTTGGATCTCCACCAATTGCCCAAGCATTGATAATTACCTTGGTTTAACAGGTATTTCATATCCATCAATCCCACACCTCTCTCTAGATTCTCTAGGAAGTAGCAATGGATTAGAAGGGTGTAACCTTAATGTCTCTTTAATAACCAAGTTCAGATATTTCGTCTCTCTAATGCCTGTTTTATCTGCAACCCCTCTTCTATTGAACACTTCCCTCACCTCCTCATGTGCCTTTTGCATTATTATGGGATTTCTGATCATTTCTAACACCCAAGCCTGAGGTGCATAAGGGTCCATATTTCTTGTCCAAGTCTCTTATAGAGAGCCAAAGAGTTGATGAAGATTACCTATCAAGGGTAGCTTCTGTGGACCTGGAGGTAAATTTGAAGCTGAGCACTTGGTAAAGCTCCTCTTTGCTACTTAGATTTGAAGATGATGAAGGAAAGTAGGATCGGAAAGAAAACTGCCACTGAAGCTCCATGATGGGAATGGAGTAGAAGACTTTGCTGTGATATATGAACTTGGTGAAAGTAAAGATGAAATGACGTGCGTTTTCGATTAAGAAATATGATTTGATGTTAGAACGCATGGATCGTAACAGTTTAATAGTTGCGGATGAAAAATAACAATTCTCGAAACGCAAGTGTGTGAACAAGAATCCAACGATGGGTTTGGTGTTTTCCTTCACAGATTCTTGAAAGAGGTCACGGACCACATACACGAGACTGTGATGGTTTGGTGTCTTCCTTCACAGATTCTTAAAAGAAGCCACACGAACCACTCATACTGGATTACTCTGCCCCAAAAGTCTGTATAGCCCTCTCGTTATCGTCGATCAGAAGTTCAGAACAAGCTAAAAATTAAAGAAAACGACTGGTCGCCCAGGTGATGATATTCACGAAGTTCAGCTAAACTCATGATTTGAAGTATCTCAAAAGAATCTGAGAACACAAGTACAAAATGAAGAATATGTTATGTGCAGCAAGTTCAAATTTATTGTTCACGAGCATTCACTTTTCTAAACACACCTATCACCATCTTTACATCGGCAAGGCTCCAAGATGAAATGAAGCCATTTTTGCCGATTGCAATCTATACCCTATGAACATTTCAGTCTGTTAAATACAACTTTTGATGATGATAAGCAAACCACACGCAATTTGAAACAATTTTTCACATCTAAAACGACATGCATGTATATGTCCTAACTGCTTCAAAACTGTCCAGTTCTTTTGTTTTGCCGGAATGGGGTGGAGCAAATAATTTATGCAAAGATGGTAACATCTTCAGGGACAGCACCTAATCGCTTCTCCATCCAATCGATTATATCCTGCGCGATCTCTTCACGTTCAGGCTCAAAGAGGAGGTCGTGCAAGAATCCATCATAGAGCTTGATGTCTTTGAACTCGGACGCTGCCTCTTTATACAGATCATGGGAGGCAAGAGGATCCGTCACTCTATCAGCAGTCCCATGAAGAACAAAGAAGGGTACAGTCACAAACTTAAAGTTTCGCATCAAGTGAGCAGAGATACGCAATATCTCGTAGCCTGTTCTGACCCTTATTGGCCCTGTATAGACCAGGGGATCGGAGTACTTGGCCACCAGTGCTGCAGGATCTCTTGATACTGGAATTCCCCTTTTGTTTGCACCTTTAAACTGGAACTTGGGAGCGACCAGAGAAATAAGTGGAGCCACAGCCTAGATCAAGACATGGGACAAAATGTTCTCAACTTGTTAGCAACCAGGAATTCAACATGTAAACTCATACATGAAATCAGGACCATTTAACACTTAACACTTATAACACCCATAACGAGCTCAGGGACGAACAGAGATCAAAGGAAATGGAAGATAAAATTGCCTAAAGATGAAGCATCAACATATAGTTATTGCCATTTGAAAGGTAGCAAAGAACTTACCCCAACAATTGGATGTGCCGGCTTAACACGCAAAGCAGGAGAGGTCAGTATTATACCTTCCACCATTTCTTCAATTTTAGCATAGGTGGACGCCTACACAAAAGGTCACCAATTTAGATTGTTTGTAACAAAGATTAACGAAGCCAAACATAATAGATCTTTAATGACTTACCTTCAAAACCACAGCTCCCCCAGTTGAGTGACCAAAGAGGAAGCATGGTACTCCAGGGTTCTCTAATCTAATCTTCTCCAAGAAATCCCCCTATAAAAGAGAAACCTCAAAACTGTCAAACTTAAAGCTCATCACATGTGTAGTTGAATAATGGTATAATGGTGCCGGTCAAAGATGTATATTGCATAAAAAACTGGAAATATAGCTTGAACTTACAGTATCAGCAACAACATGGTCAAGTGAAGGAACATATCCATGCAATCCATCACTGCCACCATGACCTACAAAAAAAAAAAAAAAAAAAAAAAAAAAAGAAACAAGACATTACCATAAGCTATTCTAAGTTCATCAACTCACGCAATCCTACCATACATTGAGAATTCAGTAGTGGTGTCAACGTTTTCTATCATAAGCTCCTAGCATGACAAATAAAGAGCCTGTTTCAATAACATCCAAAGAGGATCCTTTTTTGCGGTGTGACATGTTCTTCTAACAGATTTCAGAAATATGAAATAGCTTCCTCAAGTTCTCAACTTTACTCAATCCACCAAACATGATTGAAGTACTTTTTTTCTCTTTTCTTATGCCACAATGATGATTCTCAGTCTGAAGTCTGAACTATATAAATTAAAAGTGCTGAAATCAACAATATCTTGCGAATTTTTTTTTTATAAAAAAAATAGCTACCTATCCAGTCCATTGCATACACCCCAAAGTTGCATGAGGTTAGTTGCCTAGCGAAATCAGCATATCTTCCGCTGTGTTCATTCAGCCCATGTATGATGATCACAATTCCCCTGAAATTACAATACTTAAACTTCTCACAACACCATACAACATCAAGTAACCGAAAACGCCGAAAATTTCCTAATCAACGATCAAGGAACCCTAAAATAACACATCCAGCTGATTATTCTGTTCAATTACAAATAAAACGCACAAATTGATAATGTAAAATTGGAAGAGAAGAGTTCTACCTTGGATTACCGGAGACCGGAAACCAGGAGCGGCAGAACAAAGCGCTCTGCCTCACACCGTAGAACAAGAAGGTGTCGCGACGGAACCGGCAGTCTCCGTCGCCGTCACCACCGGTGTGAAGGCCCTCGGCCAAAGCTCGCCGTCTGAAAGTGTCCTCCTCCTCTCTCCGCCACGCCGATTTCCGCTTCTTGGCGGCCGAATCGGAGAGCGACTCCGAGAGGCAGCGGCGGCGGCGGGGGAGGACGAAGAGGAGGAGCGAGAGGAAGACGGTGTGGACGAATAAGAGAGAGGCCCGCAGAGCCTTGAGGAGCGGGATGATGCGGTTGCTGGCCCCCGAGGTCAGTTGCTCCATCTCCGCCGTCGACATGGGCCGCGGAGGAGAGAGAGAGAGAGAGAGATTGACGGCGGCGTAACGGCCGAAACGGTTTTTTCCGGAGAATCTAGAAGCGAAACGGCAGCGGAAAGTGAGATCAGGGAAAAGAAAGAAAGGAAATGATTCCAGCGCGTTTGAGGGGGTTATATAGCGTGTGGGGTTTTGCTGCTCCGCGATTGCAGCGGTCAATCTGGGCCGTTTACTGGGTGGGTCCTACGCGGAGAGAGCGGGAAGGAAAGTTTGGTGACGTGGTGTGGTGTGATTGGAGGTTGGAATGAAGATGGGTGAGAGTTTGTTCGGAAATTCGGAAAGGGAGTAGGTGATTGCGGCTGCAGGGTAACACGGATGAGGTCCTACGTCATAATTATGTTTTTCTGGTGTGGTCGTTAGGAAATTCAAGGCGATAAAAATGATGAACAGAGAGGCAGCTCCAAGTCTCCAACTAAACAGCTTGCCCCCACGAGGGCATCTAATCTTCTATTTACTTGCTTTTTCCCTTTTCTTTTTTATATATAAGTTCTTATATAGATTATTAATCAAGTGATCAGTATTTGAAGCCACAATTGAAATATGTTGGTTTTGTTTATGGAATTAACGTTGAGCATGTGTGTACGTGTTCGTGCTTACGCATCTTGTCAGCAAAATATTCACATATTTTAAGACAGTACACGTGGATGCACGAATACATACTTTAAACGAGTATGTGACTAATGTCATCAGCTAAGTATGCGCATATGTACATAGGACCGCATTCTTGATATCTAGGTATGAATTACCTTGCTATAACACCCTCTTTACTTCATATGGCTTCCAGTTATTTGTTATAAGGAAAAAAAAAAAAAAAATTTACACTTTCATCCTATATACTTAAGCGTCGATAACACCTGAAAACATCCAAGTTCCCTTTAATGCATTGGCTTATTTTGTAGTGTTTTGCTTAGTCTAACAAGCGAGACCAATTGACATTATAATGTAAAATCTTTCATCTAAGTTTCGTACTTAATTTATATTTCTATCTTTGTTTCGTTTTACACGTTTCAATAAAATTAGAGTAAAGGTTATGTAATCCATCATCATTAAAGATTACACAATTATTACGGTTTTTTAATTTGTGATTCTTATAATGAAAACGTATGATCCTAGTTTTAAACGAATGATGACAATACCATAATAAATATGAAAAGATTTGATTGCGCAATCAAATTCAAAGAAAATTAACAGAAATACACGAGATAACTTTTGATGGGGCAAGCCGAATGCTGAGTTGGCTAGACGGGCCGAGCCGTTGTCCTTTCAACTTGATGATTATTAAAATTTTAAAATAATGAAGGTCGTGTGTGTCGTTGTCCTGGCCTGAAGCTACAAGCGTGCCACGTAAGCATGCAGGAAGTACAAAGTCCAGCCTCTAAATTATAGTCACTGAGTTTGGGACAAGTGTCATCCATATCTGCTCATCTGTTTTATGGCTTTTTTTAATATGTGGGATTTTGGATTCATATTTTTTAAGTTAGTGATGTACTTAATAATCTCGTAATTGAGTTAAAAAGTCATCTAATATGCAAATTTTTGCAAGCAGTTCGATGAAAACATGCATATTAAGGTTTTTATTTTTTTATTTTATATAATACTCACATTTTTAGACTAAATTAATTATTAAAACAAAAGATAAAGAATCTCAAACACAAATAAAAAATCGGAAAACTCTATGTTATCTTGTCATTCTTTTTCACAAATGAAACATTAAAACGTGAGTTGTATAAATAGACCGTGTGCATTACGCTCCTCTCACAAAATTAGTACATGCCACTTTTTCAAAATTTTGAAATGGATTTTTGTTAATCGTTGCTTTTAAATTTGGATGTGCTTATGGCTACTTATTAATGTCATGGTCCACGTAGAGACAAAATCAACGACTAGCTAGGAAAATGATGTTTCAAATTAGGTGAGAACAAGAAGTTAGGCTTGTTTGGTGCATGCAATTTTCAATAGCGACATGTTGAATACTACTGGACGTACAGAAGGAAGAACGGGAAAGGCAAGCATAAACCAACATGCACCAGCTCCAATCGAGTCTTTGAATGGAATAGGCAGTACTTGATACGCAATGATAACAACGAATCAACTTTGGGTTATTGGTGTGGACCGTGTGGTATTGGTTCCTTGTTCTCAAACGGCCTCAAAGCTAAAAATAAATATTTTCGGTTGGAAAACTTTGGATGTCACTCTCGATAAGGGAAAGCAAAGACTTACTGCCATCTTCTTTTGAATAATTTGCCTCTTCATTTAAAATCTATGACCATCACTGTAATCCATGCTTGAATTTTAGAAGAGGGAAATATGCCTCAATTCACTTAGGTTTGTTCCCAAAATGGTTTTCATTTTATTGGCCGGCCCACATGTGAGGAGGCCCGGGGACTTTCCTCTAGTTTTTCTTGTTTTTTGTTGTTGTTATTGTTGTTGTTTTTCTAGTTTTTCTTTTTGGCAAATACTTCCTCTTGTCTTTTTATTTTATTTTATTATAATTATAGTAAATACTTCCTCTTGTTGAGTTGTTGTTTCTCTTCTTCATTTATACTAGCTAGTAGCTAGGATAGTCGTATAGGGTGATGTTCAAGATTCAAAAGTTGGCACCTCAAATTCGAAGTCGATGTAATGTAGTTTGAGGCTTGGTCTCCGTCTAGCAAATAGCAGAGGATGGACGAGAATTATATATGTTGAGAAAACCTCAAGAACTCAACAAACAAGAACTTTTCAAATTCAGAAGGCTTTGTCTTCATACCAAAGTCTGGTCACTAGCTAGCTACCACGATGAACTTGACATCAGCTGGCATGGGAGGTCAATTCTTGAAAAGTTTAGATCCGATCAGATCCTCTTCCTATTTTCATACCAACAGCCGTTGTTTTCTTCCTCTCCGGCCAATGAAACAGACATTGTATACGATCGACATGTAACTGTGTTCTTTGTCTCCAAGATACCTGTGACTTCATGTATCATCTTTATCACCATTCTTTTAATCTTTACTCTCATTACCTTTTTTCACATGCAATTGGTTATATTTTTGATCTTTCTCGTGAAAAAGAACTTGTTTATATTACTCTCCATCTATTTCATGGACCAACCTAGCTAGGCATATTAGGTGTAGCTACGCATCGATATTACAATTAATTTTCCAACATCCTAAACTATTCCGATGCCAATAGAGTCCTGGAAACAAAACCACAATCGAGTAGCTCTTTCATGGTTAATTATTTGGAGATTTGGAGACCATTATTGCTTTCTTGTTCTAGGGTTTACTGTCTCCCTGCATTCCAATATATTTTTAATTAATTCTCTAGCTAGTTTAGGTTTTCTAATTGTTTCTTTGCATCTAATATAAATTACAACCAATTTTGATGATTCAAATTACCATTTCAAACTTTGATAGTTTGATGTCTAACTGTGCTCTCTGTGCAAGTATAAGATGATTATTAAGACATCTCACCACCCCAAACAAAAAGAAGAAGATGTTTACAACCATTTTCGGTACAGTAAAACCATACAGTTTCAAGCAAAACAGGCTGCAAAACCACCTTTAAGTTATGGTGTGCGGGACTGACATGGATATGAGGGAAAGTGAAACCAGAAAGGGTAACAAAGCTGTTAGCCATGAAAGATTCATGCATGAAAAATCTTGCTTATTCAGGAATCAGTTATGTCTTTCTCTCTGTGTCTATATGAGTCACACCCACATTATTAATTGATGGAGCTTACATGTTTTATCATAGTCCACAAACATTTGATCTCAAAGTCCTTGGAGAGCAGTATAAATTAGTCTCCAAGTCCTTGGTTTTTCAAACTCAAATTCCCAAAGCTTCAATGATCTCGAACCCTAGCCTAATAATGGCCCCAACCAGAGAAATCCACATGGGTTCCTACTCCAAGAGCAAGCCACCAACACTCTCAATGGGAAGTAGTACTATCCAAAGAACCAAATCCGACATTTCGATCGAAGTTCTGAGCAAAGAGTTAGCAGCTGTTGACATTCATGAAGACGACGAGAAGCCGCTGCCGCCGATATCGGAAGTCGAAGAGGCCAAATGCGAGTGCTGTGGCATGTCGGAGGAGTGCACGGCCGAGTACATAAACCGCGTCAGAAACCAGTTTTCGGGGAAGCTGATTTGCGGGCTGTGCGCTGAGGCAGTGAATGGAGAGATGGACAAGAATGGTGGAAAGAAGGACGAGGCTGTGAATGAGCACATGAGTGCTTGTGTCAAGTTCAATAAGCTTGAGAGGGCAAACCCTGTTCTGTACCAAGCTGAGGCCATCAAAGACATTTTGAGAAAGAGTTCTAGTTCTTCTAGTACCAGCAGGTCCAAATCTATGAGTTATAAGAGTGGTGTTCAGAAGAACAATGGCGGTCTGGCGAGGAGCTCCAGTTGCATTCCGGCTATCACCACCAGAGAAGTTGGCGACCGTTACACTAGTAAACCGAGCCACTAGAATTACTTCGATCTGCATGCAGTAAACTTCTGCTCGATCATTCTTTCTGTACGTGTTTGTGTTCAGAATGACTTGTACTATGGCAAAAGAATTAACTAGTGGCCCTCGATCTATAGTATGAGGACCCGTACGTGTGTTAGTAATTGTATATACATAATGGAGATGCTGTTAACTATCGTCGGCATTCACCTAGCTAAGCTAAGATCTAGTTAAGTTTGTAATTCTTATTTGTCTATACATTGCCTGAAAACTAATAAGATGATTCATATTAGTTAACAATTATATGTACTCCTCATTTTACTCTCCATACTATGTGTTTCGATCTTTCTTATCTTAATTATTATCAAAAAAATGACAAGAGAAGGTGCACTGTGAATTTCCAATTAAGCATGTAAAGTTTTTAACTTCATTGAAACCTTCACTTTTGCTCTTCAGATCCGCATAGAAGAACTCTAATCAAGTAATCAGCCACAGCAGAATAGATTTGGCATGTGAAGTAATCTTTTCTCTAATATAAGAAGAAGAGAAACTGTGATACATCCCATCGTTTTGGAGGCCCACAGCAGACTAGTCTTGGACCTGAGGTGGACAACTTACGAAGCCCAATAAACTGTTAGATGGACCATACTAATAGTATTTCAAATTTGAGTTTGGCCCAAATCATATCGCCCTTTTGAGTTTGGTCAATTCAAAAATTGCTAAAAATCATTGTTTGAAAGATGATAATCTTGGTAAAAAGATAAGAACATGTTATTTTTAACGGGAAAACCATCCGACATTCACAACTTTGGTGATTGATCAAAGTCTCAGGCTTCTTTTTTGTGTTTAGTAAGGGACTTGGTGTCTATGGTGTACTCCATACTTGGACTTGGTGTCTATGGGGTAAGAAACATACTTGAACATACCTGTATACTAAGTTTCCAAACATTTGCTAAAGCCTCTAGTGAAACCCACATCTTCTCAACCACTGCTTGAACGTACAGTTCTATCGGCGAGTCATTCTCCACGTCTTTGGTTTAGGGTCAGCTCTTGAAATTAAGCCAGTTTTTATGTATGTATCTACTTGGTATCAAGACTAGGGACCCTTCTAATTCCCAAGTAGTCATCTATCTTTTTCCTTGCGTGTTGATCGGAAGCTAAGCTTGGGGACCGTACTGAGTCTAGCAAGCTAGTATATGTTATCAATTTCGATCCATGATTTATGCATGCAGTTCTTCCTTTTTAGGGTTTACATATCGATCATTTTCCGTGCAGTTGGGTTATAACAAGCATTCTCGACGACGGACTTGATCCAGCTCGATCGGAGCTACGCACAGATCCAAATAATTTCTGGAGAAGTTGCTATCGCTATTCCCTTCCTTCATGGGTTCTCATAAACTGATTTCTGAAGAATTAATTGTGGCCTTACATGCGAGTGATATAGATGTACAACCTGTGCTAGGGTTCATGCGTGGGTACATAAATGCCTGTTAAATGTTAGTGAATTGTCATATATGACCGCGGCCTATTGTCTCTGTAGAAGTACTCGTGGATAAAATACTTTCATAGACGAGTGATGTATGGTGTGGCTCTTCAATTGCAACTGAATCAAATACATATATTTTCCATCCTTTACTCCTTAGCTATCGATCACTTGTCCTTTTCTTTTATTCATCTTAATCTTATTTGTTAAACAAGTTAATCTTCTCGAGCAATTTGCAACACGAGCCGATTACAAGTGGCCACACAATTTGCAAATTAATTTCTTTAAAGGTTTGCAATTTGCACATCAATTACATACAAAGTGTAAGAAAAAGCGATGTTATCTATTTATACACAGATATTGTAGTCTGTAAAGTGCTCTCTCTCCCAAAACATGCATGAGACGTACTGCAAGAAAACTTCTCGAAGCCAGCTTTCACACTATAGCAAGCACTCATCTATGAAAAAGAGAGAGAGAGATAATCCACACCTCCATAGCTTCATTCAGCATATAAATACACGCCCTATACAGTCATCTACCTTCAACTGAAACCATACCATCTTCACACTACATCATCATGATCAGTTGCCTCGTAGCCAATATGGTAAGGCTATCAGAAGCTAGTCTCAATTATTTACGAGCACAAATTGTTTCCGTTCTATGAGATTTTATACTAATCACTCAACTAATCTCTCTGTTTTATATGCATGCATGCAGAATGAGCAAGGGCTTCTCCGAAGGACAAGTTCTGATGTGTCTGTCGAGATGATAGGCAAGTATAAAAGGGAACTGGAAATCTTTAGCAGCAGCAGCAGCAGCAAGATTAATAATCTTAGCACAATTGATGAGGTGAAGCTAGCAGAATGCGAGTGCTGTGAGATGAAAGAGGAGTGCACCCAAGCCTATATAGCCAAAGTTGAGGATTACTTTTCAGGAAAATGGGTTTGCGGGCTTTGTTCCGAAGCTGTGAAAGAAAGAATGACAAGATCAGCTCAGAGATCAGTTGCCATGGAAGAAGCTGTGAGCTCTCACAGGGATGTGTGCCGGAAATTCAACAGTACCAGACTCAATCCCAAGCTCTCCTTAACATTTGCAATGAGGGACATAGCAAAACGAAGCGAGGAGAGCAGAAATTCTCAGAACTCGTCATGCACGCCCAAGCTTACACGAAGAAGTAGCTGTGTTCCAAGGATTAACTGATCATGGTCTCAAACTCTCAATTGATAAGATAGGTCTGTGCTCTAATTGCTAGATATAACAGTGTCGGTTTAGAATGCATGTATTATATATGTATAATAAAGATAATAACATAACAAATGTACAAGTATATATATATATATATATATATATATATATGGAATTAAGTGTTTTTAATTTCTTGATCCTACCTTATTACCTCAAATCATCTCCCTCTCACCAGAATGGATTTTGATGTGAAAATGTAAACTCATATACAACTAAATTAAAATACAAAACTAATACAACTGATCATATTTTGTTAATGACACTCCAAGGAAAGGTATGTTGTTTTTGATATACGTATTGTATACATTAATTTGACACTCCAAAATGCATTTTTACATCAAAATGAGAAATTGAATCTAGGTGACCAATGTTGCACAGGAAAATTCAAAGGTTGTGCATCTGTGAAATGTATATTCGCGTCAACCACAAATGATTGGTAGCTAAAACAAGTTTCTAATGTAACAGAAAATCTTTGACGCATTCGAGAAAGCCAGATCTTTCATAACCAAGGTCCGATCCGAAGTTACAGGACTCTGCTCCTAGACAGTGGCAGTCTCGTCCATAAGAAACGATTGAAACTTGATCATATAAGAATGTGCCTAGTATTGTTTCAAGTTCTTAATATAATAATTTTTTCCAATATCTCAAGTGATGTTACTCCAATCTAATAAACAGCTTTCATAACAGGTCCACCAATTCATATCAATTACCAAATTCTTTAAACTTAGCTATAAGAAAATAAAGCAAATTAACAATAATACTGCAGTCCATCTCTTTCTAATACCAGAAGCTATAGGAAAATAAAGCTAACAACAATGCAGTCCATCTCTTTCAATTCTAATACCAGATCGAAATCAAGCGTTTTTTCTTTTCTTTTTAAAAGAGGATCAGTAGTGGTTCCCCACTTACCCCCCGGGGACTCAAACCCGCGACCTAACGGAAGCAGGTGAAGCAGCTTACCACTAAGCTAAGCGTTTGTTATGATAAGGATTTTGTCATCCTAATTACCTACATGTCAAGAATTAATCATGCCGAGTATGCCTTACAAGTATTACATGTTGTCCATATCAGTTACTAACTGAACCAACTACAAATAACCAAAACTGAACAAACATTTGGTAAACCTAAGTACCTAAACTGACTAACATAGTAAACCTGACTAAACAATAAACAGGTTGAGCTGGGGTAAGCTAAGTACCTAAAAGGGTTAAGCAAATTGCTTAATGTTAATTATTTGTATCCAAACTACGTATAGGATTCATGGGGTAAGCTAGCTAATCCAAGCAACTAATATAGTCCCAAATCCCAACTGTTATCCTAAGCGCCTGTCCATATCACCGGACTGCCTAGTTCGTTTTGGTGTTTGTTATGCATGAGTCTTAAGCTAGTCCTAGCTAGGAGTGGTCATAGTTGAAGATGATGGTTCATAGAGTTGGTGCAAAATCTCATTTAGCATGTGAGTCGCAAACGTGCAATACAATCTGCTTTGCGATTTGAATGAGGCCATGAATCAAATTTGGACCAGTTGATGATCGATCATATATTATTACAACAACAAATATATTGCATGTGAAATCATCTCCCACTTTAAACCGGCCGGGTCGATCCGGTCCATTTCCAAAGCATGCACTAGGCTAACCAATTAGCCCTTAAACCTAATTAAGATTTCATATTTACAAACTAATAGGCTAATTAATCATCCGAAACAAATCTTGGCGGGTTACATGTGATTACAGAGAGATTAACAATAAGCCGATAATTAACTTTCTGAAAAGTTTGAGGTGATCCTTCCAATCCATCACCGGCCACAAGACCTTTTGATGCATATTTTGGATCAAGTTTGGCTAAGCAGCTCAATAACCTAGGTTAATCAAAACCCTAGTGGACCATTCTGCCCGACATTTGCAGTCCATATTACTGTTGTTTATAAGGAAAAGAAAGGAAGAAAGAACGTACTCAGATTAACAAGTGCAAGCCAAAGTTGTCAATAATAGATGTTAATTAGTTAATTACACGATCTAAGAATGATTAAAGTTCCGGCTAAGTGAATGAACTGGGCCATTAAGTATAAGAACATGAAGCCCTACAAATTTCAAAAGAGATTCAGACCCTTATTTAAGGGAAACGGGTCGGCTTGTTAATTAGCTCCTCGTCATGCATACCTCAGTCAATTAGTTAATCGACCACAAAGTGTTAATTACTTAATTAAGCTTCCTTTATAAAATCGTTTAAACTTTAAACAACTATGAATATGGAAGGTATATGAATAAACAACTATGAATATGGAAGGTGTATATATGCAATCAAAAGTGGTATACATTTATTTGTATAAGTCAGAAATGGAAGCACTAAACCTAGTTTTGGACTATAATGGAGCTCCTTGATCAGGCTTAAGAGCATAATGGCATAAATGAGCTTTTCAATAATAATATTATCTCCAAAGAGGATTATGAACTGGATTGGTAGTTAAATATCCTTATACTTTATCATATGTTGGAAGACCAAACTAACATGGTCACATCCAAGTAGTGGATGAAGGGATTAAGTATATATATGTATCTGATCGATCAACTAGTGTTAAGTTTGATTAATGGTGCCCATAAAGAAGATGTTAAGAAGCAAACTAATTGTCTTTGGCTGGCTTATTATGCTTTGTGTCTACCAGCTAGCCTAGCACTTACCATTTCTGCCCACTAACCCCGCCTCCTTTCGAGACTTAGGTATAGAAAGTGGAGTTTCAGACTCGTATTTTCTAATGGGTTTTTGGCATGAGAAACATAGTGGAAACTGGAAAGGTCACAACCACATAGGGTTCTAAATTTCGAATGATAAAAGAGTTTATAATTCTGTGTGTGTGTACGTATTATTCTTGTTTTCATGATAAGTGATCCGTGATTAATCTGTGCGTAAATGAGAGAGCTCCATCGATAGTTGTATATACTGGTTTTGAAGTTTGAAGTTTGAACTATACAGTGTGTCAAAATACACGAGGCCTTTTGTGTTTGGTCGTATATGAAAACAGTTCAGGATTACAAATAAAGTTTGGGGATAGAGAAGTGGGGAGAGGTACCTGGCCGGGACTGGATCGGAGCGAGTAATATTATTGTAAAACCCTAGAAAATGGAGATGAGGAAAGCATGCTGGTAATGACAGAGACCACACACTGTATATTCCTTCGAGAAAGGAGACTCGGGGGTCCCGATTGAGAATAAGAAAAAGGCATTCTTGTGCGCACGAGCACTACCACTACCTCCTTACCCTAGCCAGGCCAGTTTATTATTACTGTGCAAAGACATTCAACTTTCTCTTTCAACTCATGTCGATCGTCCTTCATTCTTTCATTTCTGATGAGTGATTTCACTGCTTTGAATTGCCTTATTCTCTTTTACTCTCATATCTGATATCTCAGGCCTCCTTCAGTTTTAGCCCCACTGTGTTGTCTAGCTAACTCCTTCGATTCCTTGTGTTTGTAAGTACTCTCTCCACACTCTGCACTAGCTTCTGCAGAGCGCAGAGACTCTCTTTCTTTTTCTGCAGCTAAAAGTTTAATTTCTTTCTCCAAATTATTTTCTCTCTCGCTCTCTCTAGCAGAAGGAGAATCCTCGATAATTATGAAAAGGTAGATTACTCCAAACAAAAGGGTTCAACCGTTCAAGAATTATACTGTTCTTTTTTTTTTTTTTTTTTTTTTCATGCAGCGCAGCTTCATCATCATTAGTATGATCAACTTCTCTCTCTGTAGCCACAAAGTTTCCTTTGCTAAGCGCTAGCTATTCCAGCATGTGTATACACAGTTACACACCGTACAGTGCTAGCTAGCTAGAGAGTTCTTAGAGTTAGAATAGTTCTTGATTCTTAATTAGTTATATTCTTGTCATCATTTTGTTTGACAAAAGTGACAAAGTATTTTAGAAACAATGACAACACAATAAGCAGCTTATATATAAGGTAGATGCGAGTGCAACAATGATTAGTGAAACTCCAACCAAGCCATTGAATGGATTTGAAGCAAAGAATTATTGTCCTCTGGTTGCCTTTGGAGAGAGAGAGAGAGAGAGAGAGAGAGAGAGAGAGAGTAGTACG
>NC_020492.1:21601931-21615065 GCF_000184155.1 Fragaria vesca subsp. vesca | reverse complement strand
GAGAGAGAGAGAGAGTTCAGAATACATAGCTGTCTATTATTGGCTGAACTTAGCAAGCTAGAAAGCTAGAAGCATTAAACTTTTTCCCGGTGTCAGCTTGGATATTCTCTTCACTTATTTTATATTGATTAATTGAAATGAATTGTGAGCTATTTACCATACGAGGATATAGTGTTAGCAAATTTAACTCAAGGATCGACTTCAAAATTAACTCTCTTTTTTATGCTTACTTCAAAAATAACTTTACCAAAAAAAATTACACGTGAGAAAGTTGGAAGTCATTCAACGGTTACAAAATCTTATCATTATGGTTGAGCACTTGAGCCAGTCAATCAGTCAAAAAGAGCATTTTATCATATAACCCGACAAAATCAGAGGCTTTTTTCCAACATCTGTCCCTGTTTCCCTTTCAACCGTTCGTGTTCATACATCATTTCTGAACAAAGCCAAGGTCCCATATCGTAATTGTCCGCGACTTCCCTCCCCATTTCCAGATCTTAATCTTCCTTCTATATAAGCACTCGAATCTCCCACACACTCTCTCACACTACTAACCCTCTTCTTCATCAATTAGTAGTTCCAAACCTTCCTCCATCTCTTCCTATTCACTCAACAAACTCTTCACCATATATCTTTCACGCAGCAAAAACCCTAATTATGAGATGAGCTTCAGGTACGTTGCAAACATATATTTTATTACCCCAACTTCTTTGATTAGTTCGATCATATATTTCTTCAGATTGCGAATATATTAGTCATGTATTTGGTCTTTCATGTTTTATTTTACTATATTTTCCATCTTTTGTGTTAAATAACCGATTTCTACACTCTGGTTTCAGTGCTTTCTACGTGGAGGCAATAACATTTGAGCTGAAGATGGCGAAGAGACCTCGAAGCACTAGTCTCGAATCTTGCATGTTGATCATCATGATGCTCTTAATCTTCTCAAATCATGTCCATGCTTTGGATGTTTATCATCAGGCTGAAGTTGAGCTTCTCTTATCCTTCAAAGCTTCCATCGTCCACGACCCTTCACACTCCCTCTCAAGCTGGAGCAACTCCACGGCCAACAATCTCTGCTATTGGCACGGCGTTACATGCGTCGGTGATGTTAACTCGTCGCATGTCAACGTCATCGACCTCCATGGAAGAAACATCTCTGGCAGATTATCATCCTCACTCTTTCAATTGTCCCACGTCGAAAAAATCGACCTCTCCAACAATCAGCTACAAGGCCAAGTTCCTCATGACATGTTCACCAGCTCAAATTCTCTTCGACATCTCAATCTCAGCAACAACAACTTAACCGGACAAATCCCACAAGGTTCACTTCCGGGACTGGAGACACTAGACTTGTGTAACAACATGATTTCGGGGAAAATCCCTGAAAACATCGGTTCGTTCTCGAGCTTGAAGTTTCTTGATCTTGGTGGTAATGTGTTAGCCGGAGAGATTCCATATTCCTTGTCAAATATGTTTAACTTGGAGTACTTGACATTGGCTTCAAACCAGCTAATTGGCAAAATTCCAAGCCAGCTAGGCCAAGTCAAGAACTTAAAGTTGATATACTTGGGCTACAACAATCTCTCCGGCGAAATCCCACATGAGATTGGTAAGCTTACTGCTTTGAATCATCTCGATCTTGTTTTCAACAATCTCACCGGCCAAATCCCGGACTCTCTAGGAAACCTTACCGAGCTCCGATATCTGTTCCTCTACGGAAACAAGCTCACAGGTCAGCTTCCTAAATCCATTTTCGGTCTCCGAAAGCTTGTCTCACTTGATCTTAGTGAGAATTCTCTTTCCGGTGAGATTCCTGAACTTGTTAGTCAGCTACAACAACTTGAGATTCTTCATCTTTTCGCAAACAACTTTACCGGAAAGATTCCCCAATCCCTTGCTTCTCTGGCTCGGCTGCAAGTCCTTCAGCTGTGGTCGAACAAGTTCTCAGGAGAGATTCCGAGTGATCTTGGAAAGCAAAGCAATCTCACTGTTGTAGACTTATCTACAAACTACCTCACAGGAAAAGTACCTGATACGCTATGCCACTCGGGGAAACTTTTCAAGCTCATCCTCTTTTCCAATTCTCTTGAAGGTGATATAACAGAAAGTCTGGCTTCTTGCAAGAGCTTAGGCCGAGTTCGAGTTCAAAACAACCGGTTCTCCGGTGAAATATCGGCCGAATTCGTAAAGCTTTCGCTTGTGTATTTCTTGGATATCTCAGGCAATAATTTTTCCGGAAGAATTGATGACAAGAAGTGGGACTTGCCTTCACTTCAAATGCTGAATATCGCGAGAAATAGAATTTTCGGCAACTTACCGGAGTCTTTCGGCAGCGACAAGCTCGAGAACTTGGACTTGTCTGAAAATCATTTATCGGGAATTATTTCCCTGAATTTCGGGAACCTATCGGAGCTGATGCAGTTAAAGCTTTCTCACAACAAGCTCTCCGGTTCCATTCCTCAGCAATTGTCCTCATGTAAAAAGCTCGTGAGCCTAGACCTCAGCGGCAACCAGCTCAGCGGCCCAATTCCGGTCAGTCTCTCTGAGATGCCAGTTCTTGGTCAGCTTGATTTGTCCCGCAACCAACTTTCCGGCGAAATTCCACGGAACCTAGGCGTGATTGAATCGCTTGTTCAAGTGAACATTTCTCGCAACCACCTCCATGGAAAATTGCCATCCACCGGAGCATTTCTTGCCATAAATGCGAGCTCGGTGGCCGGAAACCACCTTTGCGGCGGTGACATCACGAGTGGTTTGCCACCATGCAAGGGCAAAACCGTAAGAAATAACCCCACGTGGTGGTTTATTCTCATCACTTGCTTTCTCGTTGCTTTAGCTGCTTTTGGTATTGCTGGTTTTATCATTTTATACATTCGGAGACGAAAGGATTTGGAAACGAAAACTGTGGAGAGTGAAGATGGAATATGGAAAATGCAATTCTTTGAGCCCAAAGTTTCAAGATTAGTTTCAATTGAAGATATTCGATCTGCAGCAAAACAAGGTAATGTCATTGCAATTGGCAACAAAGGTGCACAGTTTGTTGTAAAAGAGGATGCTGTGAATTCAATTTCTCCAACATTTTGGTCTAAAATGGTGGAATTTGGAAACCTTCGGCACCCCAACATAATCCAGTTGATCGGAATATGTCGATCCGAAAAGAGCGCATATGTCATTCACGAATATTGCGAAGGGAAAGCATTGTCTCAAATTCTGAGGAATAAAAACTGGGAACAACGACGGAAGATCGCCGTCGGGATTGCAAGAGCTCTGCGATTCTTGCACTTCTCTTGCTCTCCTTGTTTTGTCATCGGTTGTGTGTCTCCTGAGAAAGTACTTGTTGACGCAGAAGATGAGCCTCGTCTTTGGTTGAGTCTTCCCGCTCTCAGAGACTCCAAGGGTTTTGTTTCGTCTGCATATGTTGCTCCAGGTACGTCACAATATTCTTAACTAACGTTTACTGTAATATTGTTATCTAGCTAGATATATTATTCGTTCTTCACATTGCTAACATGATGTATCAGAGGACATGCTCCTAAGTCCTAACTAACATGTAATGTGTGTCGTTGCAGAAGCTACAGAAAGCAAAGACATCACCGAGAAAAGTGATATCTACGGTTTCGGTTTAGTCCTCATCGAATTACTGACCGGAAAAAGCCCCGGCGACATAGAGTTGGGGGCACACGAGAGCATCGTTGAGTGGGCACGGTATTGCTACTCGGATTGCCATCTTGATGCATGGACGGACCCGATGATCCGAGGGCACGTTTTGAAGAATCAGAATGAAATTGTTGAAACCATGAACCTAGCCCTTCACTGTACTGCTGGTGACCCGACGGCTAGACCATGCGCAAAGGAACTATACAAAACCCTAGACTCTATAACGAAGACAAGTTCTTGTGTTGCAGTAAAATTAGTTTCTTCACCTTTTTGATATTTTTCGAGATCCCCAGAGAGTTGTGTTCGACCTTTTTTTCTCTTTCTTTTACTCTTCTTCGATCTTCTTAGTTTCATTGGTTTTCTTGGTAACGTAATTTATGTGTTAATTAATTAATTAATTATCACCTTTTGTTGTATTTGTAACATAAGGTGTTAATTAATTGTTAATAGCTCATATGTATAATGTATTGTTTGATGGTATGTTTAACATACTATAGTGAGTGTAAATTGTAAATATGTAAGGTTACTAGCTAAATGATATGCTACCAAAATTCAATGGCTTTATATGAAGTTTCTTTGCAACTTAATTAATTAATCGTAATCATCCATGGCACTACTCCAAGATCTTGTATAGATCAGATCCGAATGAAGAAGAGTAATGTGTAGCTAGATTAGATGTTAGAGCTTCGAATATGGAATACATCAGTACCTCTTCGATCCCTTTCTATCTTGGAGAGAAAGGAAACGGGACCATTATTAATCTAGCTATATCGTGGGATAGTCTTTCGCTCTTTCAAAAGTTTTTGCCTACTAATTGGTGAAAGAATAAATCTCCAATCGCATGCGTAAAACTGATCAGTATCATTCCTACGACCTAACATACAAAAAGGTGTGGGTAAAACTTGACCAGAGTTGCTAAGTTTACCATTGCAGAACTGTTCCGTGATTTTTCCCTTCTATAATTTCCCTACTGCTTTAGTCATGGACAAAGAGAAAACTGTGGCGACTGAAAGGTCGTGATCAGCGAGTTAGGTCAAAGAACAAACAAACACAAGAGCAGGCCAAGGACAACGATACTACTGTATAGTCTGAATTAGATCTCTGATGGTGCCAAGACGATTTTATTTGCCCTGTTCTATTGTCGGACATTCTTTTGAAACAGGAACATGGCCAAAGGAACAATTTGTATACAGTCATGCACAAAGCTGCAGATCTCTGTATGTCTACGTACGTATAAATCTCAGCTAGCTAATTATAAGGTGAAGAAACAAACCTTTTCCCTTTTTCTCACACTTCAAAATCTGGATAGATCGATAAGCTGTCTCCTCCTTTTTCCATACGATCAGTGGTCAAACGTCTTTACAATATAATTAAGCATGCCTCAGTTCTGGCTTCTCTTACTGTGATGATTGTCCTATCTTGTTGAATGTTGAAGAAGAAGATCTAGTTTGCTGATTACTGAGATCAGTCTGTTTCCGATCTGCATGGTCATGAGGTTTCTTAATTCTTATGACCTACCTTTCCTTTTACGTTGTAATCATGTTGTTTAAGCAACTAATTAAGGGGTTTAAGTAATTATTTCGTCGTATTAATCTCTTATGTATATACTCCTCCTATTCGCTAGATCGCTCTAACGAGCAATGATGAAAGTCACGATAACCCTTTTCCTTTTGTACTCTCTATCAGCAGCTAGCAGAAGTACTCATGATGATCCATAAGCTAGGGTTAGAATATTTCGAAGATTCCATGTCTAACGATGAGTCTAAACACATGAGTTTAAACTAGCTGACATTTTCAGGACCAAATTCATATAAACCCAGCTCAGTTTTTGCTGGCATATCATATATTTGAAACAGCTGCTGCCTTTCGTCTCAAAAGCCTCGAGATCTCAATGATGGTAAATTCTTGGAGACCATGCAAAAGTTCTCTCTTTAGTTTGGCCTTCTCTGTTCTTTCTTTCTTTCCAATTCAAAAAGCTCCTTTTACTATCTTTATGTAATTGTCTTCTTGATCGATCGAAGTCCTTACATGCATTTTGATTTCAATTATCCCTGTTGGATTACTTTGTGGATCGAAATTTAATTTTGTGTATTTCTTTGATTTAAATCAAGTAGGATTTTGTTTACATTGACTGAAATGATAACATAAAATTCGATACACGTGCATCGATCCCATCGCATATATCATATCATCACAGCTAGCCAACACTTACAAAATCGAGAGAGGGGGGGAAATTTTCACCAAGTCATCGTCGTGAGTAAGCTTAAGTTACTCGTTCAGGAGGTCAATCTCTTAATAATTAGTGTGATTGGTGAATGTAGATAAAGATTAGCTATTCTTCAAGTCGAAACTCATCGATTGCGAACAGTATTGAACTCGTTGAAGGTGAGAGACTGAGAGTACGTAGTTTGGCAATCACCACATCCTTCACATATCAAGGGCCGGCCAACAAGTCAATCTGTGATGGAGTTTGGACTTAGTTTTTCGTTTTGTTTTTGCCGTTTTAAAGAAATTATTCAAAATACCGAGGTACACTTAAACCAACATAAATAGACCGTCTATTCATTAAGAATGCACACACGCTTCTCCGAGCTACATCTATTGCGTTCGGATATTTTAGAACAACCAGTTTGGGAGAAGCGCGCCGGCAGGTTGATTGGTGTCAAAAACATCTGTATCAAACTTATTATCAATCAAATTGACTTCTTATTAAAGATCAGAAGGATTAGTAGCTAGTGGAGTAGTTGGATGAAATAACTTAGCTAACACATAATGAAATGTCCTCGATCGTTCTTAGCATGTATGTAAATGTTATAACGTATCTGTTAATTGGTTATCAGCCGAATCATGATGTTCTTGTGTTCTGTGTTTGCGGATTGATGCAAACGACTTTGTGAGTATATATGTTCTGCTTGGAGCTACGAACAAAGGTTCAACACATATTGAATGGTGGGGTAAGAGATAGCTAATTAGATTACCTAAATAAGAAGTTTAATGTGACAATAAATTAAAGAGTACTTGATAGAAATGATGATTACATCTTAACTAAAGAAAAATTAAAGAAGGAGCAATGTGATGGCATGATGGATCTAAATTGCATATTGATCAAGTGTGCATGCATGGTTGCTAACTTTCACCTTCTTTTCTTTTTTCTTGAAAGAAAAGAGTGGAATTATTGGAGGGACAGATTTGTGCTCGATGACAACAACGTACACTATCTTCTTAATTTGAGAAAGAGTGTTGGTGGATGCATATATAGGGGTCTTCATCATGGGATATTCCAGTAATCCAGTATTCCAGTTTAAACACATGAAGTCGTTCTTAAGAATAGAATAATAGTTATATTTGGAATTAAACCGAAGCCTCAGGTTCCTATTGATCTCTATCCCTGTCTCTCTTCTTGATCATGTTGAAGACAAGAAAATGCAGGTGCTTTTCTGGGGAAATTCACGATATTGTTCTACCAATCTAAATTTCTCTTCTTTTCCGGCATTTTGAGGTTTCTTTTTTCAATGAACACTTCACCAATTTCTTGAACTCACTGAATCGAGGCCATAGGCCCAGGACCGGCCATGTCCATACAATAACCTATCAAACCTGAGCAATCTAACTCTCTTTTCTAGAGAATAGAAGTGCAGAAGTTGTCAAAAAAGAGAAAAGAGAAAGGAAAAAGAAGATATCAATCCCAATGGTCCTAAATATGTGGACCACTAAATTCAAGTAGTAGAGAACAGAGAAATTAGCAAATATCTTAAAGCTAACATGCTTAGATTTTTCGAAGAAGAAAAGTAAAGGAAAAGCATTATGATTCATAAATAAAGCATAAAGCATGATACAGGGGAGTAGCATAACCAAAAGAAGGAAGGCCCAAAATGCCTTTTGGTTTTTCTAAATTGTAGTTTTTTTTCTTCCTGTTTTCTTCTAAATCCTATGTTCTGTTGTTATCCAAAGTGTTTAAACAAATGACCAGTTGATGAACATGAAGCAGATACAGTGAGCAGTTTCTTCTTCATTCAACACCTTCCATGCCACTGCTCTCTCATAAGAGATTGGTCTTCCCATGCTTGACATGCATATACCTCCTTGCAGACACATAAATCCCTAGCAAAAGTAAAGCTTAATTAGTCAATTGAACTGTTAAATGGTCAAGCAACCGCTGCAAACCCCAAAAGCATGTGTTTTTCTCAGCATTTTATCTTTCGTAACAGAATCTAGTGTTGTTGTATAAGATTTCAGTTTCTCTATTGCTTGTTTCAATTTTCTAAGCTAGACGTCAATACCATACCTGCTGCATGATCTGTGGGAACTCGGTAAACAGAATCTTCCTTCCATTGTCATCGAAAATCTTTTCCAGTGTGATGTCTTGAAGTGCAACCAAGGTCGTCTCAAGCATGTCGAGGCCTGCCTGGTTTGCAAATGTAAATACTGGCAATGCCTGCATAGACCAGTGAGAATAGATCAAGGCATTGAAAAGACCTTAAGTATCATAGGCTGGAAGGAATATTTCAGACTATAAAAGCAAAGAAATCGATGAACATATACCTTCAAAGAGCAACATAAGATTGCATCGGAGTGATGCCAAAGGGATTTGAGAATGGACTCGCTTCCTTCACTTTTAAGTAGTTCTACCCCTAGATAGCACCTGAAAAGATAAAGATTAATATCTTGCAATCACCAATTGTACATGCAAGATATCTGTCCTAAATAATCATATTGTCATCTTACTCACCTATAGCTCTGACAGATCCAACCAGCTAATGTTTGTGCTTCAGGAGTGCCAGGTGGTGGGCGAAAACCAGCATGAGAACCAAAACGAGAAGGGGAGAGTGCCAGTGCTACCCTCTGCACTGATGCTATTATACTACGGATATACTGCCTTGCCATTGACGCTACATTATCTTGAAGATGAATTTCAAATGCAAATTGGAACGCTATTGTCATAACAGATTTTGTACTCCCACAGTGACCAGCAATATCACCAGATGATCTGTTTCCTGTTGGTCCAACTTCAAGAGCAGAGGCAAGATCAAGTGTACGGTTTGGACTGGGAGCATCCTGCATAACATATAAGACCATAAGAAAGCGCAAAAATATCAAACTGAAACGGGGGGAAATGAAATCTGTCATAAGCAGTGCAGTTGTATAATAAATTGAATAAAATAAGTGGTTACCATGTGAGAATCAAGAGGAATGATACGGAAACCAGATGGTAGAATTGGAGCATCATCAGAGAAAGAGGCATCAATAGGAGCAAAGACAAGTTCGGCACAGGTGCCCACAGCATTCTCATCCACTCCACTACACAGCTGGATCAGCAATAACAGAAATAATAAAAGTTAATAACCAATATCTACAAATGTTCAAGTTGAACCACAAATACCGCACCAAAAAACATGAAACAGGAAATCCTTGGATAGAAGAAGTAACCATTTAGAGAATGATAGCATACCGTAATGAAAGAATTAAAAGGAAAAGGAAATAGTTACTTACTTGCAAGAGGAAAATGTCAGCTGCAGGCATCATCATGTCATCCCGGTAGTGACCCATATTTTCAATCTTAATAACCTCCATGAACTGTTTGCATATACCAAAAACATGTCAAACTTTAGACAGCATATTGCTATAAAAAGAATTTCAGATCTTACTGATGGTATTCGCCTTTCACATCAGACGGGCTAACTCAATACCAAACACCTACCTCTTCATGTTCTATTGTGTGAGCCAGTGGAAGAATAACTTGATCCCCGAAACTTCCAGCTCGAGACCCTATCATGCCACATGGACCAGCTTTAATAGCAGCAGCGGAATAAGCATCAATACTTCTGTCAGCCCACTCTGATCTGTGTTCTCGCAAGAATCTAAGAAGTATGGCTGGAGGCACATTCTACAGGAAAGAAAAATCAAAAGAGTTCATATTAAAACTCAAAAGATGATGGATAAACAGAAAATGACCAGCACATATATTATGTAGAATTGTTGTTAAGTAGAAGCAAAGGGATTTGAAATGTGCCTCCCTCAATCCAATATAAGTTGTTCACATTTCCAAGTTATTATGTTTCTCGAGGAATATTGCAACTTAATTGTGCTATCAAAATCCTTACTTGGAGTAACATAGATGCTTTGGCACATAAAACTGCATTGCTCATAGATGGAACTCCATTGGCATAAAGATTTGCACCCATCATCTTGCCTGGAGACGAGTTCACAAGAAGGGTAACATCATCAACACCATCACTTTCTAAAATAGACCATCCCTCATCTGTAAACCCATTCACTGCTTCATTGAAACCCCTGCATTACAAAATTACAAGATGCCATAAGTATACGTTCATCAACCATTCCAAGGAAGAATTTTTGAGATTAAATCAGAACACGCACTTGCTCAATCTTTGACTAAGAGCACGTAGAGCTGCAGGCCTCCTACCCCAACCATTAGTATTAGGCTGAGAAACTTCTTGAGAAATTTGCCTCAAATTGCGTAAAGCCTGAAAGAAGAAAAGAAGAGTACGTATCAGGTTAAGTTTCATTTCCTACTACTCTATATTCTATCATAGATTACCACAATACTACATGATGCCATAAGTTATCAAACAGAAGATAACAGTCTTACCGCCATTGTTGTCTTCTGAGCCAGAAGTGTTGAAGATTCATAAAGTGGGCGCAAGACTTCAGGCACATTCCAAGGCTATGTTAAAGTAAATCACATAAGTCAAAATTGTAGACCAAGTTATGAATTTGCTTCAACATATAGAGCAAGCCTAGATTGCACTGCATACCTCTAAATCCATATGGTCAACAATGTGGATGATTGATCCACCACCTTCACAAGGTCTAATTAGATATCCACTCGGCAGCATTTCTGCTCTCACAAAATTCTGCACTGGTGGCATGCTTGGACCATTTTGAGTGTTGTTAAGTGATCTTTCACAGACCTATCATCACTCACACCATGAAACACCAATTAAAACTGTTTTTACAACAAAAGAAAGGAAAAAAATAAAATATAAATGCTTGCGTGAAGAATAGATCAACATACCACAAGACTACCATCTTCCAAAACAGATGTGTAGCGCAGCAACCAGAAGTCGCGAGCTGGTGCCAAAGTTGTGGGTGCATACAGCTAATCAAAAGACAAATTACATTCCAGATTAATTTCTGTTAAGCAGGTGCTAAGTTCTAGTAGTTATAACTTGTAACTCAGAAATGGCAAAACACAAAACAGACACTTTAGAAACACCTTACCTGCATGTAAAGCAGTTCAATGGTTCCACCATTTCCAGTGGACAACACATTTAGCACATCAACAGATCGACAATTACGGAACCAAGAAGGTCGATCCTTAAGGATTTCAGAGACCTGTATGCATTTTCACAACAATCATTGATCAATCTTCGAAAATTACTGCTCCAAGATTAATAATTTACTTCTTAAATTACCAGACCAGGTGGAGAAGAGCTTACCCTTGTAGGTTCTAAACCCACCAGGCCGCACGCACGTGCTGCCACACCGGTGCAACCGTGAGAAATAGCAACGATTCCAATGGAATCCGGACCAGGCTGTGCAGATAAAAAATTAATAAGATATGGAATTTGGGATCATAACCAACATTTAATTACTTAATCTTTTTGCTAACACTTATCAATTTTGTTCAAAGTATTAATCTTTTTAATAACCAGAGCTGCCACTTAGCAGACCACTTTAAAAGCCTGCACCTTTCTTTCCACATAACCAATATTCTATTTCCTCCATTGAAGAAAAAAAGTAAAATGATGGGGGGACCAAAAGGAAAAGGGCAAAGATTGGTAATGCCCAAAAATTAAGATGATGAGGTTTGAGTGTTGCTTAGAAGGTTAGCAAACTCTTCTTGAATGTCACAAAAGATTGAAAATGAAACCAAAGGCAAAAAAGGAAGAAGAGGAAGGAGAAGGAGAAGTTACCTTCATACCAGGCAATTGGACCCACTCCACAGCAGTTCCAGTGGCCTTTGAAAGAAACTCTGCTAAAGTTTCCTCTGCAATGGACAAAAGTCTAGCAAAAGAACACAAAGAACAATCAACAACCAGCCCAGAAACACATGAGGGTAAAAAACTAAAAACAGTGGAGAAATCACAGAGTCAAAGTGACTCTACAAATGGAAATTACCCCAATAATACTTACCCAGCAGGGCTGGCATCCCTTGGTGGATGCTGAGGAGTCAAATGGTGTTGACCACTTGTCACCACCGACTCACAACTAGTGTCTGTTGTGGCCAGAGTCGTCTGCAACACAAAAGAACCAACATGAACCACCAAAATTAATGTGATTTACATGAAACACCAAAATTAATGTGATTAAAGGTTGCATCTTTTCTAAAATTCTATCTTATCCTAATTAACCCAAGTCGAAATCAATGAACTTGATCACATACATTTTGTGTCTGTTGGCGGAAGTAGCTGTTTTCGTAGACCAAGTGCGACACCTGTTTCTGCAGCCTATCGTTTTCCTCCATCAGAAGCTTGTTCATCGCCGTCAGCTTTCTGTTCACCGTTTGCAATCTAGAAGCCTCTTTCCTCTGCTTCTCTCTACACCTGTAAATGAATTCAAAACCAAGAAAACAACAAAGATCGATCACAAAGTTCACGCTTTCATATAAAACAAAACCAAAACCGGAGTTATTAACTAACTGACTGACCTCCGGTTCTGAAACCAGACTTTGATCTGCTTCGGCTCGATGTTGGAGAGAATGGGGCACTCTCGAATGAGCTGCTGCCGGCGCATAGAGCTCGGTTTCGGGCACTCATGGTAGAGCCTCTCCAACGCTTCTACTTGCTCCGGCGTGTACCTCACGTACTTACCATTGTCCATTTGCATCTTCATTCCACCACCTGATAGTTCCTTACACGATGATGATGATGTCACCGCCATGCTAACTGTACAATCATTCAAGTAAGTCGTAACAAACTAAAATAATCACTTGGCATAAGGAAACTCAAATCAAATGATCTCTCACCGTTTTCGCTGTGTTAATGATTGTTGAGAAAATTTTGTCGAAGAAGATGAGAAGGTAGAAACTGCTTGACCATGAATCAAAAGGTAGTGTGTGGAAATACAATCATACTAAAAACTCAGGGTGCGCAGGGGAATTGTCTGTGATTTTGTTTTTCTCGATCAGCAGATGCTATATATGTGAATGAGAGGAAAGGATGGTGTGTTTAGGTTTTCAGGTTGGAAAAGAGAGACACCATGATAGAGGCGAGACAGAGAACAAGAAGAATAATAGCGACCATTTGATTTTGATGTGATATATGCATTTGTTTTCACATCATCATTTTCTTCCTTTTCTTTTTTCTTTTCTTTTGTTTTCTTTCACTCTCTCATTGATCTGTTGCTTTTGCTGCTGTTATATGCTGCACCACTGCACTGTTCTGTTTGGCACTTTCCAACACTTGGAAAACTCGTTCTGCCTCCTCTCTCTGACTTTGTTCTCTCTCTCTC